>NC_047159.1:20263817-20563817 GCF_009819705.1 Hippoglossus hippoglossus | reverse complement strand
AGGGGGTTCTACCAAGTATTGACTCAGGGGGGTGAATACTTATGCATCCAACAGATGTCAACTTTTTTGTTCTCATTGTTTCACAATAAAAGGTATTTTGCACCGTCAAAGTACTATGCATGTTGATCAAATGAGTCTATTTAAGTCTATTTGAATTCCAGTTTGTAACAGTACAAAATGGGAAAAAGTCCAAAGGGGGTGAATACTTATGCAAGGCACTGCATGTTCTTCAGTGGCTCTGTCCTTCCCTATTAACAACTTGTCCCATATATTTCTTACAGTGAGGCTACGTGATGCACAAATATTAGGATATTTAGTCACTGACCATGTTAACATCTCTTGAGCAGAGGTAATATTTACCTTCGTGAGCTAATTTGAGGTTTGAAAACACAGAAAACAAGGCTCAACACTCATTGATTTTTTAAAAGCAATTCTATTTCTTTTATACAAAGTACCTCTTATGAGAACAATGAGGTCCATGGATCATCCTCCGTATTTGTGTTATTATTTTGTATTATGTGGATGATACATTTCATTGGTCAACACCATAGTTGAAACTACATTCACCTCCTAGCAATCTGATATCGTGATAAGAAAAAAATCATATCACGATATTGGTTTTAATATCTATCGAAAATAAATTGCGATAAAAATCAAATAATTAGAAAATAAATATTTGCACATTAAAACAAGAGTCATTAAGAACACAACAGGAGATTGTCACGGTCAGAAGCGTTCACAACAGCAGAGGAATGACAGGGACATTCAGGTGAAGGCTGGCGTCTGGGTAGAGCACACAGGAGGCTGGACATGACAAATAGGTTCTGCTGTGGAAACACCGGTTCTTATCACCAAAAGTTTGACATCGTCTACATGTCTGACTCCTCTTTTTCATCCAGAGATATTTGAATTGTTCCAGTTTTGCTTCTCACGTGTTAGAGATCTTATCAACACATTTAGGGTCAATCATACATTTTACAAGGGGTGCGGGCAGGAAATGTTATGGAAAATGTCTGGAGCAGCTGACTCATATGTCGGCCTTCTCACATAAAGTCTCTACAGAAGAATTCCTGAAATTGTCCTGGACTTCAGTGCACATCTGAAAGCAGCTTTTAATGTACAAACGTGCACAGATAAAGCTACACAACTAATAGAAAACAGGTGGAAAGGATTTATATTCAAATATTAAGGAGTAAAGATCCTTATCTTTACTCCTTAATATTTGAGTCACACAGAGATCGGTGACAGAGTGTATATGTTGTGTACAGATGTGCAGTGGTGTCAGTGCAGACTTCTCTCACCGCTCCTGGCGCTGCAGTCTCTTGGCCACGTGCTCTGCCTCTCGATCTGGCTCGTGCGCGACCAGTCATTTTGGGACAGTCCCAAACTGTTCAACGAGAAAAAAGTCATGGCCGCTGCATTAAGAACAATGAACTTAACTGATATGAAAACTGGGACAATTGTTTTAAATAACTTCAAATAGCACAAATACGTCATACAATTTTCCAAAGTTGCACGTGCAGACTCTGAAACCTGCTTCCAACGACACAAAATGGCGCCTGCTAATCATCGTCACGTGCGGCCCGCACTAGCCGCAGCTAGCATGCTAACAGCTCCGTACACCAAGTAAAAACCAACGGTTTTCCTTTTACAGGATATGAAACCGTCTAATTACTCACAGGCACTACACAGGGAACAGAGTTATAATACTGTTATGTCGACTTAGCGGATGGATTTAATTACACATTATGGAGGTATGATTTCGATTAAATCTAAAATACGTTAATTCGCTGTTAAGAACCAACTTAATATTTTTGATATTAACAAAGTGACTCACCTTTGAAAAAGTTTCTTGAAACACGACGGACAGACTTTCAGGTCAGGTGCATCAGCGAAGAAGAGAGAACTCACCGCACCACCGCGACACCTAGGCCTCTTCACTGAGCAGATGAATGCGCTTGTAAAGAAGAAAAAAAGAAACCAAATCTAACTTTCATTCAGACCTCCCTCAGCTCGCACATTAGATCACTGTGTTACAATCCGGTGGTTTCAGGATCAGAGCATCTGAATAAGACATTAAAGAAGGGAGTTTGTGGAAGTTCAACAGAGAAGTCCATGAGAACTACTTTTTAAGCGCAATGATCCGTTTAACCTGGAGCTGCTGTGTGGTTTTTTTTAACAGTTTTAACCGATCTCATCAAGTGCCACTAGATGGCAGCAAACCTCACCCAGTAAACGTAGTGACTCAGTTCCCAACGCTCCAGTGACTGATGAAGCTCACAGCTCTGACAACAACACGTGAAGCACAATAACAGAGAAGCCTGCTCCTAAAACGTCACCGTGATCTTTTGTGATCAGTCGGACAATCAATCAATCAGACTTTATTTTATTTATTTATTTTTACTGCACCTTTCATACATCATATCATGTAGTATCATATAGTTCAAAGTTTCACAAAGTTGACCGATGAGCCAAGGCTAATTAAAAACAATTTAAAGTGCTGACATCATAAAGTAAAATGTATTATAACAGTATAATACAAATATGTAATAATAACAATACTACTAATAATAATAATATTAATAAACAGGTAGAATTAACATTTACATAATTTGATAAAATAATGTCTTTGAACCATACATAAGCTGATTTATGACATTTACATATACTCGTGTCACTCAATATGAAAATGTCATACTTTTGTAATGTGAAGTAAAGTACTGAAGTGACTTGTACTTTGCATACAGTGAAAGACTAACTGCAGGATAAATCTCGTCACCTTTGGAAATATACATTTATTAAGTCTTATTTTCATGATTATTGGGGTAAATATAAATGTACACCACATCATCTTCTAAGGTTGAAATAGTGAGTGAACAAAGTGAAGATGGATGTAACCTTTTACTGAATAAAGGGCATCAAAAAGAAAGAGTGTGAATAGTATTTTTCTTAATAGTATTGACCGATAGACCAAAATTAAATGATTGATGAAGTATTATCTGCATACTCATGACCCTGTTATGGTGATGTATGAAATTAAGACATGAGGGCTCACCCTGACTAACAAGGCCTTGTGTTTGGAGTTGATCATTCACTTTCTTATCAAGTTTAACTTGTGACCATGATGAAAAGTGAAAGATTCAGAAACATGTTATGTGAATGCTTTGACAAAAGAAAAAAAAAAGAGGTACGTCATTGTGAGCTGTTAATTCTTCCCAAACTTTCCCTCTCTTCTCCACATGCATTTGAAAGAGAACTTGACACCTCAGAGGGCATTTTTAGGAAGATGTACGCAAGTCTTTCATGTGTGAGATCTAAGAGTGATTACAGATTCAGACCTGAGGGACCAGTCTGGGAGGACCCGCTTCAGTCGCTGTTTACCTGCTGCTAGGAAACTGTGGAGAGATGAAGAGGAAGGCTGGGACATCAGTGTCATCAGGCCTCATTATGGGGTAGAAAGAGAAAAGTCTCACCCGATGACACACAAATCCCCCATATGTGAGCAGTTACGAATATGACTTAACATTACACACACACACACACACACACACACACACACACACACACACACACAGTAATATTATGTTTACAAAATGCTGAACAATATGCATGTGACACAAATAGTTCAGCTCTGCGCAAAAACAGCAGAGGCCACTGAAAAAGAGTAAAAGTGAAAGAAAAAGACAGAAACGTGGCTGGTGAGAGGGCTGCAAGCTGAGCGGCGTGAGGATGAGAAAGGTGCACCCTGCCAGGGACGTTGATGAATGCGCTTCAGGCTTCAAGCTCGCCCTGCGGCCCCCCAGCGGCGTGGCTTCCACGCTAACGCTAATCATGCTCCGTGAGATACCGCGGCCCGAAGCTGATGAAAGGAAACTCGCAGCACAGTTGGTATGTCAAACTGGCTCCACTTTCACAAAATACACACCCCTCGGTCTGACGTTATTATCATCACAGCCGAGGATGCGTCATCATCACCACCGTCCTCATCTTCATCGGCGCCATCGCTGTCAGAAACGCGGTTCTGTGTTGGTTGGTAGTTCAAGCTCACTTCCTGTTTGAAACATGAAAAACAAAACAGGATCAAAGCTGCAGTTTAACATAAATCACAGTGGCCCCGTGAAGCTCGAACCCCCTGATTGCCAAATCAGAACAGGAGGGGATTGTGAATAATAAGGATCTACGGTGCCATGATATCAGTAAGCCGGTTAGAAAATTAGATTATTCTCTCGCCTGCCGTGGAACCTAATCTGCTCTGCACCAGTGTATTCCCCCTTAAAAAGACAGCAAGTACTGCATCACACACACACACGAACTTGCACCATGGGTTTCCACAGCCCATGCAGGATCAGCAGTGGGTTCGACTGCACACAGTTCGTGGAATCTAAAACAAACTGGTGTTTTATCTGTAGCCAGAAAAGACTGTAACAGTTTCAGGCTTTGTTAATGATGGTGCACAGTTGTTATGTTCAACATCACTAAAGGCTATAACGTCCACCAGCAGTCCTCCAACAGGGAGAGGATCATATTCATGTGGATTCTGAATGAGAAATAAATGAATGATTGGAAAAATAAATAAAGATAAGGGATGGTTTTCTGAGCAAAAATATCAACAATTCTCCTGTATTTATATATTTATAGATATTTGATTTAAATATATCGATAAGCCATAAATTGACCCCCAACTATATTGAATACAAAGTTAGAAAAAACGAATGTAAAGTATTTAAAGGAAATGAATCAAGAGGCAGATTTTGTGTAGCACAATAACTCTTATGAACATTGTTGTTTTAACTGAATAGTAATGTGCATATGACATATGAAATATAATTAAAAGTGACAGAGGATTATGCGACTACATCTGATTGCGCCAACACTTACGACAACTGAGCAGATTCCATTCACTAAGGAGGAAAAACCTAGTAAGTGGAACTTGATTTAAGATTCAGCAACTTCTTCTCCAGTGTAAACTGGATAGGTCATGTATTATATTTCAATTTATCCCATTATGAGTAAATAGTATTATTTTTCAGCACAAAACTGAGATTTTAAATCAAACTTTATTTGTATTTTGAAGTCCTGGTGAAGTTAGACATTTTTACAATATTGATTTCCCCCAATCGTATAATTGGCTCAGTTTATTGTGCTGATTTCATGATAATTTGTCTTATTTAAAAAAATGAATAACTCTACCAGTTATTTATTTTCATGTTTTCCATGTGGATGCTAAAATTCAACATCAGCAAGAATCTGGCAGAGGATAGAAGTCAAGTACTTGGGACTGTATCTGGCTCAGAACAGGGACTAAGCCAGAAATAGCTATAAAAATAATCAACACACACACTATGGCCAAATTTCTATGTAGCCCACTAAACAGAATCTGGGTTCCCACAAATCATCATTGCAGCTTTAAAACACGGTAACTTTTTTTCACTAATTATTCATTCCTTTATCCACACTTCCTGCAAGCGTGAGCGCCAAGGACATGTCCCATTCAAGCACCATTTTGTTCTTACAGTGTTTGGCAAATACTGTTTCCTGTTCATTTGATAACAACACTCTGGCTGGTGTCCTTGACTTGCTAGAGATTATTCGTGCAAACAGAAAAGGGAAATAGAAAGAATTCAGTCAACAGTCGTGGATTTGTCCACTGAAATCTGTAAATGAGAAAACTAAGATATGGTGTCTATCAATCCTTTGTCCGTTTGCTAAGTGCCAGGAATAGCAAGAAAGAATTTGGCAAATGTCGAAGTTGTTGTGTTAGTTAATATGCTTGGTGTGTTCAAACACCAGCCCAAAGGCGGGCGTTAAAGGCAGCAGGAGGAAGAGGAGGAGGCCTGTGCTGACCACAGCAGAGTCCTGCGGAGGCAGAGCCCCCTCTGAGCCAGCCTCACTGAAGATGCCATGTGATCTCTGAAAAGTCAACAAGGGTTGGTCCACAGCTGGGCTGCAGGAGAACACAGAGCAGGCACGTAGCAACACCCTCCTGCTGGGAGCAGCCGAGGAGACGCAGGACTCGCAACCTGCCGGTGGATCTACTGTAGATTTTCGCCGCTGTGCAACGTGAGCGGACAGTGGGGAGCAATAATCCTCCAATTCAGTTTTATCATCACAGAAGCAACTGCTAATTTTCACACTCCTGTTAGTCAACCGTGGAGCATGGCACCACGCCGTCTGCTCCAAGCAAACTCGCAATACATCTCCACCGTGCCAGAGAGCCACCGGACAATGGGAGGGATCCAGCTTTAATTTCCCCCAAAAGATTAAGTTGCCTTCTGCATCACTGAAACTTCTTGGGGTTTGAAGTTGAAGTCTCGGTGGTTATTCCTCTCTTTGTCCAAAGAATCGGTGTGAACAAAGGTGCAGTGAAGCATCGGCAGCAAAGAATCTAATAAGCACAATGTGGGAATAAAGCAGAGGGGAGTGAGCATCAAAGGGAGGCAGGCACAGCATGACTGGCGTTGGTCTGAACTCCCCACCTAGGACACTCAGCATGCTCTTCAGCAATCGCCCCCTTTAGACCAGTCCTGGGCAGTAATTAAAACCACCATTCCCACTGCCTCGGTATCTCATTAGCCACAGGACCCTCGGCTTTCATCCCTGCTTGTCCAAAAATATCACAACTCCACCCCAGCGAAGATGAGTTCCTCACAACCAGAACACATCTCTGAGCTGAACAGAGAATTATCTATCTATCATCCAACTCCAAAAGAACAGTGGGAGATCTCACGGGCCTGTCTATTCATGTCCACTGTAATTATTATCGCACCTATCAGAGATGGCTTGGAGGGAAACTGTCACCCTGCTGTTGGTTGATTAAATCTACCTGTGCTGCAAACAATGAACAAATCCAGATATGAAAGAGCGACCACAACGTAACAGGGATTTATTTTCCCTGCAGAGGAATGAGGTGGGAAAAGACCGCATAATTATATTTTCCATCGCAAACATCAACTAGTGTTTGTGACTGAAACCCATTACAGAATGAGGACAAACTGATACATTTGAAGCTCCTACGCTTCCACTATCAAAGGCAGGATTTGAAGTGGGCGAGTATCAGTTGCAGTGGTCAGACTTAGCACATTTTGGCTGTGGATGAAAAGAAACTCTTCTTCCCATGTTTAATTCAGTATGAGCCATGACTAACTCGTGTAATATACTGGGCCTCTGAAGTCAGTCGAAGGCTTCTCCTCCGCGCGCTTTGTGAACCGCGGACAGAAAGGAATGTGTCACTGTATTTTGGCAAAGATGTACCTCAGCGCAGGGATGCAGGTCAGGAAAATGTGTTGGGTTTATTTCCTTCCATAGTAAAATCAGTTCTTCTGTATAACGGTGCTACAGTGCTACACTAAAACCTTAATCCACTGCATGTTATTAACCTACTTGGCATCAGTGCCAAGCTGTTTTTAGTGCTTTCAAATGACAGCGAGAGAACTAATGTAGGAGACAGGATGTCAGAGCATTATTGTGTTGCTCGCAGGTAAAGAGCACCTATCTGTCACTCAGGGGCACTTCTTACATATATCATAGTACTATAGTATACATGTGTCATCAGCCACAGCAGCTAGTTCAAAGACAGTGGCAGCATTGAATTAAGAATCTCCAAAATGCTGTGTGTGAATTTTCTAAATTATTCAAATATCCTCCATGAAAGTAGCAGTGCCAGGATGCCCCACCCAAACACAGTGTAAAGCAGGATCTGTGTGTTCCTAAATAGTGCTGGTACATCCTCCCACCTCTGCAGCACAAGTGTGTGCGTGTGTGTGTGTGTGTGTGCTATGTATTTGAGATGGAGTCTCCCCTCTTTATTTTTCTCTCTTTGGCCATGAAGCCTCTGATCTTTCACCGACACAAAGACTTGTGCAGGATATGGATGAGCTCTCAACCTTTGTGAGCATCCAGCCTGATTCTGTAGCGCATTGTTTATGTGTTTGCTCAAAAAGGGCCCCAATGCCACAAGAACCATTATAGACTGGGTTCCTGTTTCCTCCTTCGTGCCATTACGAGTTAGCCAGAATTAAAGCCCAACCACAAGCTGGTTCTCAGCCAAATTCAGCGAACTGACTCTCTCCCGCTCTGTTTCTTTGAGGAGCCTTTGATGTTAGCGGGGGGGCTTTTGCACACGCAGTGATGGTAACGAATGATACTTTAAGCGATTCTTTTTTATCCGGTGAGCCTAATGAAAGATTAATGGGTTTGATATTTTCCCTTGTTTATATTTTATTTAAAAAGTAAGCCATGGTCCTTGGAACCTGTTAAAAGCCTCTTGGTGATGATATTGTGGATCAGTGGAAGCCACGTTACGATCTGTGGCACTAAATGCAATCAGGAGAGTTGATTGTCTTCTCAGCGACATTATCTCTTCATGAAGAGCGTTGACCTTGAGTTTTAGTCTGATTTGGAAGAGAGAGATTGGAGCTCCGCCAGAGATGTGTTCTTTTCCATGTATCCTGGTTCCTCTGGCTGCAGACTCCACATTTCTCTCACTCTCATGATTCAGTGGATTTTTTGCAGCGACAGTCTATAATTTCCCCTCCAGCATATTCCAGATATGCTCATCTGTGATTTGAGGATACAGATTAAATGTACAGCTGAGGGACAATCAGAAACAAATAGTGTTGCCATATTTTCAGCTTCTTTCGGAGGGGATGTCATGTCCTTTAGTAACAGCTGACTACTGTTCATTATTGGTTGCAAATACTGAGAAAGATATATTGTCAGGTGATTTAAAATATTTCTATTACAAATCAAGTCCCATCGAAACACAACTCATATATGCTCACATAGGCTCACATGTGCTAGTAGTCCTTCACTGAAATGGTTCAGTAATTGCATGTGACCTACAACATGCCTCTGTAAAACTATCACACCTAGAGATCATAAGTAGATGTCTATTCTTTTTTCTCTCTTCCCTGGATTACACGAAGAGATCAGGATCAAAGACCTCTCCTCTCCTCTAAACATTATTTTTAATGCACTGTACATGAATGATCAAGCATTTCTGCTACTTTTATGGAATGTGTTCTGAAGAGGTGCCTTTTCCATTGTGAATACATTGAAGATCATACATCAGTTACTGTATGTACATAAATGAAAGTGATTTTCCCCCGATGAAGATAATATTGTGTGAACATTTCTTGGTTTGAAGCTTTTTTTCCAGTGTGTAGTTTTTTTTGCTCTCTGTTAATACTGTCTTTACACATGAAGTTAAATTTACAAGTTATGAAACAGACTGTCCTCCCGAGCAAATCAAGAGCATCTGATGTTTCTGCAATAACATATGCTTCTGTAGGAATTATGATTCTTGCCTCTTGATCAGAGTAGGAAGGAGTGTAATCTAGTTATATTGTAACCAGGACCAGAAAGAAGAAGTGACACTATTAAAAACTTGGGATCCAGTGCTCTTGGATGTTGATAGGAGCTGATAGCCAGGATTCCCACTTCTGCTGTGTCGATTTGAATGATTCCTTTTCTTTCTTTTTTCAATTCTCTCTTATAGTGGGGTTTTCATGGTCCATATAAACAATGAAAATGATCATACTCGACTTACAGTGCAAGCTTAATCCTTGGCAAAAAATCGTGAATTAAAACAATAAGTACAGCGCACCTATCGATACAAAAACTGACAAATTAAATCATAACATGCTAAATACGAAACCTTACTTGCAGAATAGAACAAAAGAATAGGGATGTGCCTTCATATCAATCAAACCACGCTGCAGAAAGAAAACTTGATGGCAAATAAAGTAAGTAAAACAAAGGACAGAAAATAGCTTCATACGAATGATGTACAGTTGTAATTTACCCAATACAACATTCGTATCTGTTCAAAAAGTTGTCTTGTTGAAGTCTGATAAAAAAAGTGATTCTTTCCATTATATAAAAACATGTTGATCCAGTTGATGACTGAAATAACTCCTTTGCCTCAGTAATAAGGGATGTGTGGTTTCCTGGTGGCCAAGTAGTTAATGCTATGGACCAGACATGATTTGGTCGTGACCTATGGACGTCACTTTCCCTTCTCTTCTCTCTTCTTACCAACAAAATCCCCCTAAACCATTTGCAGCTAAATGTAGTATCAAAATACCTAATTACCATAAAGCAGGGTAGAGAATGGCATTCAGAGTTACATTTTATGGTGGAATTAACTAATTTCACATTTGAATTACCGTGATCACTAGTTATAACAACACAGTGATAGAGAACACATCATATATTTCTGCTCCAAGCACTCCCATATGCCAAAATCATAAAAGGAGTATATCCCCCAAATTCAAAGCGGATAAATCTGGTCTTGGAGCTGGAAACAAGAAGATTGGCGTAAAGGTACACATCAGCAGCTCCAGACATGATTTCCTGTGGTATGTCGCTCATGGCTTTAATGTGTACAGGATGGAGAAGAGTGGTGTAATCAGGAGCCCGCAGGACCAGTATAGGACCCAGTATAGTCTGACTGCCGCAGCCACAGGAAGGATGTGAACCCTTAGAGACGGCCTGCGATAGTGTGTTTGTGTTTGACGCATGTGTGGGAGCGATGAGAGGAAGAAAAAAGAGAGAGAGAGAAAGAAGGAAAAAGAAGGGACTGAGTGGGAGAGCATTTAGGATGGAACAGTGTGTTTCTGAGTGTCAGGGCCTCCTCTTGCCCTGAGGCTATACTAGTCACTCTCTCTTTTCTTTCTCCGACTCTCTCCCCCTGTCTCCTACCTCTCGCCTGGTGATTTATGCCTAACCTCTGTAATTACAGTGCCAACTGCAGCAGCCGTCAGGTTCAGATGGGGTAAGGCACAGACATGCCCCATCACCTGAGAGCAGCAACTCACCAGCTTTACTACTAAATACAGCTGCAATTTTCCCTTCAGCCTAATCTCCTTGACACCGGCTCTATAGGAACATATTTGTTTGACAACGAGAGACCGCAGAGGCCTATATACCTAGAAACATCAGTCAATTGTTTTCCATTAGAAGACACAGGAAGGTTATGAGAAGTGTATGTTATGTATGAGCTTTATTTGTGATAACGTTTGAGTGGTCCATTACTATTATAACTATACTATATACTGTACTTTATACTATTAAACAAACTGGTGTGAGAGTACAGTGGCAGCACAAACTAATAAGGCATCTGACACCACCTCATGATTGGATGAGGCTTTACCACCAAATAGTTTCTTGCCAGGGGCGGGTGGTGGTAATGGTCGCTAGCCAAATGTTTATAAAACAAGAGATAATAATAAATCCACAGAGCAGCACTACTTCGTCAGGGCAGGTTGGATGCTACTGGTTTCCACTGGAAAGTAACAAGACAAGCCTGTCGGGCCGGGCTTGCTGGTTAGCTTGCTTACTTCAGTAGAATCAAAGAACTGAGGAAATGAAATGAAATCTAATAGGAAAATAAATAGAAGCAAAACAAGTGAAGACATTTTTTCGCAATGTTATAGAAATTACAAAAACATTCCTGGATCTGTCCCCTGATCCGTAGCTGCCCCAAAACTTTTTAGGTACTTTCCTGACCCATTGCACAACTTTCCAGGTTTTGCAATAATCTGTCCGGTAGTTTTTGTGCAATCCTGCTAAAATAACAGACAAACAAAACACAACCTCCTTGGCAGAGGTAACAAACAGACGAAAACATAATGAAGTGTAATGATGAACTTGCAATGTCTCTGCTAGATTCATTACTAAACAGCTGTTTCATCTTATGTCGGCTGTATAGTGATAGCAACACTTTGAAACAGCTCCTCAAACAATCCCTCTTTCCAGATGTAGGAGGAAATATGATTTATTTGGACTTGGTGACCCGCAGTGATTATTCACAACCTGACCTGACACGTACAACACAGTTGCTGGGATCCCACAGCAGAGAGGAAATATATGTGTTGCCATGTGTTATGGGAAGGGAAGCACTTGGATTCTTCTTCTTTGCACTGTATATGTATGAGGATGTCCATGACACACCAGGCATTGTCAGTGGACAGAAAGCTCTCTCTGGCAGTCCCCCTCAGTGGAGCAGCACGATAGAAAGTCAGAGAAAGAAAAGAGAGAGAGGAAGAAAGAGAGAATGTGTCCGCATGAGTGTGACATAGTGCTGCCGGACTGATTTGCTCACCATGACAACCGTGCACAGGGGGGTGGGGGGGACCGAGGGACCCCCTGGCTTTTTGGCCCTGCACAATACGGAGAGTACGGCTGTCTTAACCTCAGTGACATTCCTGTTGTCAGCGGGTCAAATCCTTGAATATCAATGAACTGATTCAGTGCCCCTTGCAGTGGTCTTCAAAAGTGTCTGACTCACAAGAGAAGCTGTGGCTGTCCTCTCTGACCCCTGCTGACCTGCTTCCAGCCTCTCTCTGCATTCAGACCAGGAAGGCTGATTCCACAGGGTTAAACAACACTTCATCAGCACACACGCATTCCTGCTTCCAGTTTAAAGTTGGTTCTGCTCATTTGTTTTCTGCTGGAGCAGCGATTCCCAACCAGTGGGTCCTACACAGAGGTTAACCTCTTCAGCTGCCTGGCCTCAGACCTCCACACATTTCAGTTTAGAGCAAAAAATAAATATCCAAATAGGAAACAAATTTGTGTAATACTGAGTTTTAATATATTTATAATGATTACTACTAAGCTAGCTTCAATAGTCTGAATACATATATAGGACACACCTCCTGAAAACTAGCTAGCAAGCGTGACGCAAATATAATTAGCTAAAAGTAAATAGCTAAAAGGGACGGCAGATGAAAACTAGCCTGCATGGCTAAATCTGGCACATTTACATGTTGGACTTAAGTATGCATGTTAATTAATGTTCATTATGCGTTGTAAATAAATACACATAAACATAAGTAAAGGATAAATGTTGTAAGAAGTTAAACATAAGCGAGGATACACGAGGAAAACTAATCTAAATTAATAGATAAACAGTTCAAATTGTTAGCTGGTAAAGCAATGCACAGTTAGCTAAAGGTATAGCTAATAGATAGAAGTTTGAAATAATGAAACAAGCTAGTTAAAGTGATATATAAAATAGATGTAGAAGAAGCAGTACTAAACTAATGTAAACACTGACAATTCTTTTATAAGGAAGAAAATACAATAATGTGCAGGTAAATTGAAATTTGGAACCATAGATTGTAGGTAGGCATGTAAAGATGGACCACATGACAGCCTCCCAAAAGTGACGTCAATCGCCCCCTGGTGGCTGGCAGCAGATAAGTTCATAAATCCTCCCTACTCCATGTTAGTCGATGGGACATGTGGGCCAAAGTAAAATGTCAAAGTATACAACAAGTACATTTTTCTCAAAGAAAGGTTCTTTCATTTTAGGTAGTTCTTATTCCACTGATCTTTGTTCCAGTGCAAATTTTCCCTGTAAGACTCGGGATTGATCAAATGCATGTTTCAGCAACTTCCTGATCCCACTGACTGATTCCAAATGTGCAAGATGGCAGCACTCGTATGTGGGATATTTTGGCTTCATTTCTTGATAGTATATATGACAAATACAGATGCGGCGTCCATCTTCATTTACTGTCTGTAACATGTAGGTGGGGTCATCTAAGGGGTACTCGAAAGGGATTCATGTGATTGGGATGTAGGGGAATATCAGATTAAAAAGTTTTGAACCCCTGCTTTTAATAGCACACACAATAAACTTTGTATATCATGAAACGATACACATTTCTCAAGCTCAAAATCAAACTCTTTGCTCCTGCAGTCGGAGAAACACCCTGCAATTCAATCCCCATCTTCATTGAGTCATGTGTTTCTTGGCTAAAAGAACATTTTGTTGTCTGAAGCTCTGCTCCTTTCCCTCCTTTGAAGAAACAGAAGAACACAGGCTTGTCTGAATGTTGTTTTGTGAATCTAGGCATGTTGGTTCAAAGAGTTGTCCAGGACCTGAGGCAATGATCAAACACAGAACCAAATTTAGTATGTGGGTTTCCATGTAAGTCTGTGTTGCATACAGATGCACTGTATCTGCAAAGATTCATAAGCATACTGTGCAGGTGATGTGCAGTAAATACTGTGTGTCAACATATAGCTTGCACGCTTGAAATACAGTGTGATGGAATGCCTTTGGTTTGGGCCTCTCTTGCATTTACGACAGCTATTTTATGGACTACAATCAGTTTCTTTTATTTGGCCATGTAAATTATGACAATGCTCACTTCTGCTCGAAAGGAATTTGACACAGAGAATGAAGTAAATGTTTTTAGAAGGGTTCCTCAACCACCGTAACCAAAAATACAAGTGCATTTAGTCAAGTGTTGACAAGTTTACGAACATAAACAAACCTCAAGCCGCCTCAAGTCACACATCAAAAGCTTAGGAAATACATGTCAGTGTGAAAAAATGTCTCAAAGCCGGAAAGTCACTACATAAACAAAGGCAGAAGTGGGGCAACAATATTTCAACTGGGTTGTCATACCCCAATCACAGACTGGTCCTTTAAGTGCTGTTTAAGTCCTGTTATTTTCCACTCAGGCATGATAAGCAGGTCCTGACCCCTTCTCTGTGTAGATTAGCCGCTGCTGCTATCACTCCCATTACTATTATCAGGACCAGACAATCTGGCCCGCCACCAGTGTCCAGGAAACCAAGATTCTTTTGCCATGCTACAGCTTGATTAGTCAAAGGAACACATGCACAGGCATCAGATACAGTTGCAAAACCCAACAATAACATCCTTTATCATCTCCCCAACTGTTCCTCTGTACTTTCACCAAATTGCTTCCATTCCTGTCACTGCATAAAGCAAGCTGGGAGCAAAATGGGACATTGCCTTGGATCCCTGTAGACCAACACATGTTACGTGTTGTGCATGCCCACTTGTATTAACTTGATGCCCCAAGAAAGAGAAAAGGATTCTATGCAAGGATGTTTGCCAGACCGAGGAGTATGTGGCCAAAAACAAAGTATGTGGTGGCAGTACAACACTAGCCAGATGACAAATAGGTTGTGTGTTACCTTGTGTTTCATGTCTGTATAAATACAAGAGCAGCACAGATGTGCTAGTCATAAGCTAAAACCTCTGCTGTATCAGTCTTGTTTGCTTCCTCCTGCTGTCATTATGAGACTGAGGTTGAAGTCTCTTATTCAGCTTCTCTTGTTTGAGTTGTGTGTGCTGCACAGTTTTGACATATGGTTTACTTGTAGTTTATTTAAGTGTTTCAGTTTTCCACTACTTGATGGTTATAAATCAGGAATAATATGACATGTATCCTTGTAGCACTTTAAGTGTCTGTAGGGTAAATATACAGTGAGATTGGAAACAGGGGGAGCCGGTTTGTGTGACTCTGTCCAAAAGATAAGAATTCTTTATTGTTGAACAGAGCCTGGCTACCTGTTTCCCTTTTTCAAGTCCTAATGCTAAGCTAACCAGCTGCAGGCTACATTATGTCAGTGGTATTGATCTTCTTGAATTAAAAGTGAAAAGCCTATTTCCTAAAATGCAAATTTTTTTTAATTTAAACTTGGTCCAGTGTGTAAGATTTAGGTGAAATGGATCTATTGGCAGAAATTTAATATAAAATAATCCTAGTGATGTTTTCACCAGTGTGTTTCATCTAAATTGTACAAATTGTTGTTTTCTTTACCCTAGAATGGGCCCTTTATATTTAAATACTTTATATTTACATCAGGAGCGGGTCCTCTCTACGGAGGAGACCCCATTTTTTTTTTAACAGTAACCAGACTGGACAAACTAAACACCTTTTGAATTTCTATGACAACTGAAGGCTACCACAGGTTCTATTTCATTATTTGGAAGGGGAGGGTGAAGTTAGGGGTATTAAGCTGCAACATGACACTTCACCACTAGATGTCACTAAATTCTACACACTGAACCTTTAAACTATTCAACTGTACTAAAACTTTTAAACGCTGCTCCTCACTTACAACAGAAAAATACAATTCAAACGTTAACATATTATATACAACTATTATTACTCTTTTACTAATAGTAATATAATATACATGAATACCATTTGCCATATAAAGGATACTGTTAATACCTCTTTACTTAAGATTTTTAGACCAAGACTTATAATGTATAATCGTCACATTGGCATTGCTTATTTTACTCTGAACATTTCTTCCATCATATGTTCACTAATGAATACTGACATTTACTCAAGCAAAACAGTGAATCTGAATTTTGATTATGTCTTTTTAGAAAAGTTACTATCAGAATCATGTGACTGCTTCTATACAATAAACCTTCATTAGGGCATTTGGATTTTTATAATGACGAAAAGATTATTATTCATCAGTTATAATGCACAGAGAGCTCATGTTAGTCCATAATTAAGTGGTTGCTGTATATCAAATATACAGCAAATATATAGCTTGTGTGTGTAAAGTGAGGAAACACACAGTCAGTATTTTACAGTCATTAGATACTAGATGGTCTGCAGTTTGACTGTATCTTCAAATGTGTTATTACGGATCTCACTTTGTCTCTGTCCACTGCATTTATTTTTTGTAAAAAAAATAGTAAAAAAAATGTTTTGCATTCAGTATACTCTGTCAGGAGGGCCGGGATGTTTCCTCCAAGTTCATGTGACAGTTGATTGTGTAGCTTCCTCTCATGTTCTCCCCCTCTGTGCCATCTTTCTCTGTTAAGTTTCCTGAGAGTGTCTTTGAACCACAGGCATTTTCTCTCAGCCCTGCCAGATCCATCAGCATGCCTCTCCCTCTGTCTGTCCCTCTATAGCTCCTATACTGTCTGTAAACACACACATCCACACACACACGCACACAAATAAACACACACGCAAACAGTCTCCTGTTGTGCTTGTTGCTCTCTCCACTCTATCATCAATACTGTCACTGCCTTCATAACATCTCCGAAAAACACTCACACGCTCATACCCTAACACACACACACACACACACACACACACACACACACACACAAACACACATAAACACACACGCATGCAATCACAACTACATGCCATTAAATACATAGACATCAAAATGTGCTTTTGTGATGTAACTCATGAACTTACTAAAGAAAATGATTGCCTCTTTTCTAGAACATCACATCTAAGCAGCAAAATAAATTGTGGGCGTCTGTATGAGAAGGTCCACTGACCGAGGAGGAAAGCCATTCCTACAATTCTGCTGTTTTAAAATAATTGTTGAGCTCCTTGTGGATTAGAAAGGTGGCAGATTAGAGTCTTCTGCTAAATCACCATGGCAAAACTCTTGTTTCCAGCTGACGCCAGACTATACCCATCGCTCTAACCACACGATCTCTTGCCTTTGCAGTCACGTTGCAGCCCATGGGTGCCGGCACTTCTTCCTTGCATCTGACAGCGTTGTGCTGAATGCTGCAAATCTGTCATTGTAGCAGCAGAGAACATGTGCATCATGTTCATCTTGCTCTTGTTAAGTTAATAGTTTGACGTTTTGGATATTATGCTTATTCCTTCGCCAAGAGTAAGATGGAAAGTTTGGAGCCTCTCCAAAGTCTGTCCATTAAACATAGGGCCACCAGCAGCAACTGGTTGGCTTAACAGTATTCCTATATGTTTGCATCTATACGGTTAGCCTGGCATTTCCCCTCTTTATGGTGAGATAACCGTGGCAGCTGCTGGATAAAGCTTTATATTTAGCATACAACATGAAAGTGGTATTGATCCTCTCATCTAACTTTTGGCAACTAGACGAGATTTTGTGGCCTGATATGGTCGGTTATCAGCTGAAAATCCCCTTGCACCTGTTCTCCTATCTCCATATGTTTCCCAGAATGCACTGCATTCAGTATAAGCCCATGTAATAGTTTGAAATGTATCGCTCTCGTGACACTTAAGTGATTCTATAGTTGTGAATGTGGCTCTAAAGCCTTTTGTAAATGAGAATATCTTTGATGAATGGCTGCCAGTTATTGGATTTCACATCTCTTATATTGTTTGCCAGAGTTCGCTGTGCATGCTTTCACATGCACCAGTGCAAACAAGCCAATAAAAAGAGGGTCGGGCTGAAGGGAGGAGACTGGCATACAAAGAGCAACGTCTGAAAAGTAGCAGCAGTCGCCATGCTCTGGTGTATCTGATGTTGTATTCAGCCTAACTAGTCCTCTGAGGAAGTGTGCCGCTGCCCTGCCTGTATGGAGGGGGAGTGTCTGTTTGCACAGGTCTGTCAGTTAACACTAATCTGCCTGATCTCCACCTCAAAGTCACTCACTTCTCCACATGCAAATAAACATATTCAGCCCTCTTTCAAACCAAAGCCACTATCAAACACTTGTTTGATCAGCAGAGCGCCTGTGAGGTAGTTCATTATGCATTCGAAAAAAAAAGTGCCATGCCCCCGCCTTTGTCAGGACAGAGCTCATTGTTGCCAGCTTTTTATGTAATTACTCTCACCTTCAGCAGTGGCTGGAAACAACTGCCTACACAGCAGACTGAGGTGTGTGTCTGTGTGTGTGTGTGTGTGTGAGCTATTCATGTGGCTTGTTACTGCAGATTGGGCATATATACTGTACTTTTACTTTGCCCTAGATTCTTTTCTATATAGATCAATCCAGACCATGAAGCCCACCCACACTTCATTCAACCAAAAGTCTCAGTACTCTGGATTTATGCGCCACGAGAACTTGTGGGATGAGAGGGTGCTTTCATTGCACTTTTCATTGCACCCTATAACACTTTGGTGTACGAAAACTTGCAGCGCTCAGTGAAAAGTTTTTTTCTTCTTCAGTAACCCTCTTACTGCAAGTTACTTCTTCAGCAGGAAAACAAAGCAAAACCTCCCAACCAAAGGAGGCAGAATCCTCCAAAAGGCGACAGAGTTTGCATTTAAAGCAGCTGTCTAATACGAGACACAAGTGCCAAGAATCCGTGCGGGTGTAGCACATTAAAAGCACACATAAAAAACACCCACCCACCCCTCAGCACCCGCCAAATTCCTTTGTGTGTATGTTGTGTGTGTCATGTATGAGTGTATGACATTGAGAGGCTAAGCAGTGCTTTGCAAACAGACAGGCCCGAACGAGTAAACAGGTGCCGCTGGAGCAGCTGAGGATGAGGACATGGGGCGTCTCCACGAAGCCTGATCAAAGAGATGCTGCCTCAGCCGCCAGTCATCCCGGCAACTTGATTTATGTCACTGTGTCAGAGAACTTTATGACTGCTTGCAAAGGCAACACACAAACTGAAGGTACACAGACTCATCCACGCCTCCGAGTGCAACAACACGGCACAGAGACGAAGGTGTAGTCATCTACTGACACAGGAGCATTGTTTGAAGGTTTTGACTGGTGATGATGTATCCCCCCCCCCCTCTGAACCCAAATCAGGCTTTGACTTGCAGAGTAGGCTTAATTGTTCTGTCATCTCAACTTTATGTTTTTTAATACCGCTCGGTTCCACAAAGACACTTAACATCAGCTCAATTACAGAGTGTGAAAAGCTGGAAATCCTGGCTCGCTGGCGAACCAGTCAGATTAAATTAAATTCAAGTCATTATCAAAGGTTTGATGCCGTTTCAACAACCCTGATCACAAGCAGAAGCTTCTTATTGTCAACACATCACGAGCCAGCACAGACGCTGCAGCCTCCGTCATGGCACGGCGGAAAGAATGAGAGGCAGGAAGTGGAATGAGTAGCCGGGTGACGGCATTCGTCCCGGCGGAGTTTGGTAGGTACGTGTGTCTGAGACTCATCAGCCTTTCGTCACATGGTCGGTGTGGGATTCCCCGCTTGGTCAAATAAAACATTTCATCGCACAGAAACAACATGTAAGGATCAGATGGAGGATGTTTCACTGTGCTGAAAGGCACTTTTGGCTTTATACCCTGTGGTCTGATGAAATAAGATCTATACTTTTAAAGCCTAAATCCTGCAACACATACAGTTGAGTGTGATTTCCACCCCCCCAAAAAAAACTTTCTTTCTTGCCAGCAACACTTTGCCCTTGCTCTGAGCAGGATTTTTCCCTTTGAAGCGCAGAGAAGAGGAGAAGTGAAGGCTGTTTGGCTGAAGAAGCCCTGGAGGGGGGTGGTAACTGTCATTTATATTTACAGCCTTCCCAGACACCTCGGGGGCTGTTATCCAGGTGGCCTCTGTTGAAGCTCTCAGAAGCACTCACACCTTTTTCACAACTCAGAGTATCAATAGACACTGGCTGACTTTGATTCAGCCACATAGAGATTGTGAGTCATGAGCTTTTTTGACTGTTGAAACGGGTTGGGTTGACGCTGGAACTTGAATGCCCTCGGGGATGAAGTATTACTACACTTCTAAAACTTTATTAGACCAGAGAGGACTCTCACAGGTTTTAAACTCTCAAAAAAAAGATTTGAAGGTAAGTTGTGTAAAGGATCCTGTAAAACTGCATATTCTCCCTCACGTATCCTAAAGTAAAACCTCATGCTTTACTTGTTACATTGACTTCTGACGATCTATTAATATTTCTATATGTCTCTTATACGGTTCACATACTTGTACATATACAGTGACTCTAAGTATCCATGTTTTCCTGTTGCTCTGACAGCCCTGTCAAGACAAAAGTCAATTGGCCTTGCTCAGATTCAAGACCAGACATGCATCTCCCTCTCTCTCTCTCTCTCTCTCTCTGCACCTTAAAATCTGTTGACAGGGTAAAGGATCGTTTAACGTCAAACATCTCAGGATACAACACAATGTATTTCAGTTAGCTCGTGCTTTGGAAAACGACTTCAGTCAATATGTAACTACTTCAAATCCAGGCCAGATGTGTCTTTAGAAATGTCACCATGCCCCGGCTGATAAGGAGAGACACGATGACAGATATCCTGTATTTTGGTTTGCAGCGATCCTGGTTTTCAAAGTCAGCCCCCTCCAAACAGTCTAATCCTGTCCTGAATGAGAGCTGGATTATTGTATAACTCCATCATGGGTACGCACCGAAACATGCAAGAGAGAGAGAGAGATGAGGAGAAAGGAAGAAAGAGAATGACTAAAATTAAGTTTTATATTCACTTGTGAATGTGAAGAATTATACACAGGGTTATAAACGCACCCAGTTTAAATGCAGTTAGGGATATAAAGAAATCATTAACAGGTAATCAAAAAAATGATATTTAACCTAAAATATGAGACATTCTGGTCACATAATTTTTTTTTTTACCTGACAGCACCACTTTCAATTTTCAAACTGAATTCTTGATAAAACACCAATAAATTGCAAAAATCAAAGCATTTAACCAAAACATGTGAATCAAGTAAAAATTTATAATTTGCTTGTTTTTTTCTTGGTGAAGCAAATATGTTAAAATATAAGACTACAACTAATTTTATATTAAAAACACTGAATAAATCTAAAAGTATGCACAAAAATCCTTATTATACCATATGCAAGCAGCAAATGAAAGTCAAGAGACAACCCTACTTATTTGCTGTTGTGTGACACCACATAAAACGTGGTAAATGAAAAACTGACATAATAGTCCCATTGTTTCTTTATGAATACAGTATTTTAAAAAAAAAAGGGAATAGAGATGCTACTGCAAAGTCAGGTAAAATTATTCATCTTTTATGAGATGTAAAAGGGCAATTTTGTTTCCAGAGACGTGCGAGTGCAACATTTATGATACGATCGCATCTGCTCATACAACCAGTCAGTTATTATCATAGTATTTATATTAAAATGTTTGTCTTTCTGACTTTTGGTCATACAATGTTGTTTAAATCAATTATTTCTAAAGACGAATAATTATAAATCCAGTTCCAACATACCATTACATTCACAACTCAAGATCACTGAAGTTGATTTGTGTGTTGAATAAAACTTACTGCTGCACACTGTCAGCATATAATGACAAAGGTTGTAATTGCATTAAAACATCTTAACGCAGCTGTACGAGGATGGAGACACAATCCAGTAGAGAGAATAACAACACAGTTGCAATACACAAGTCCGACTTTACAAACATTTAAAACTAGAACGTTTTATTAATTTTTCTATAAAATCTCTGCTTTCTCTTTTTTTTTTAGAAATATATACAAACGTTCTCTTGTGCTATAAAACAGCAAAGAAAAAAACAATGAAAACTCAACAGCAGTGTACAAATAACTTTTTTTCAGTGATGAGTGCTTGATAAATTTATGGTGTGGATTTGCCTCACAATGGGGTTTGTAAGGTCTCGAGCGCCTTTCAGCAGCTGCTCTCACTTCAGTTCAAGCATGTGTGACACTGCCTCAGTTTGTATTAAAAAGCCTCCAAGCACAACACTCTCTGTAGTGTCTCTCTGACCATTTGCCTCCATTGTCTGCAGGGTTCTTGCATTGTCTGTAATCTGTCACTAACAGTACAAGTGTCTTTTTTTTTTTTTGCCTGTAAGGAAAACACCTATTGCACATTATTCAAGTAACCCCGTGGCACATCTAAATGGTTTATCCCACTCTTTTTGTCTTGGGAACAATACGATTTTTTTTCCACAACCAAGTTCCTCAATAGGATAAGTGAATCCAGGAGTAGCAGATTTTTCCCCAAACAAAGGCAGCTCTTGTTGCATGAGGTGGCTCAAGATACAAACAAAACCCACATTGCATTATCTATAACAGAGTCTGCATAAATAAAACACGAACCTTGATTCTTTTGATGGCACTCTGATTACAAAGTCTCATTTAGATAAGGGCTTTACAAGTATTTTTTGGGTATATACAAGAAGAGCTCATACACATGTTGGAGGAGGCCGTGTAGGCTCATACTTAGTGCTGTGCCCTTTGAGAGATGGGTGAGGTTTGATGTAAGGCCTACTGCTGGTGAACACACTGGCAGTCTTTCTCCTCGTCCTCTTCTTTAGCTTCCTGCTAAACACATTCTGCCACGACTGCAGCGTCTTTGACGTCCAGATCCACATGCCGCTGGTGATGCCCACCACCAGCAGCATGAAGATCTTCACCATGAAGATCTCGATGGCGGGGATGGAAGTCTTCATGACACACTCAGCTGACTCCGGCCCGCCGCCGTCCACACACTTCTGCTCCACTGCCAGGATGCGCCAGTAGTCCATGTTGAGCCTCTCGTAGAAGTAGCAGGCGATCACGCAGGTGGCAGGGACAGTGTAGAGCACAGAGAAGACCCCGATGCGAACCATCAGCTTCTCCAGCTTGTCCGTGTTTTCTCCCTCTGTTTTCATTATCTTACGGATATGGAAGAGAGCCACGAAGCCCGACAGCAGGAAAGAAGTGCCAATAATAAGATAGCAGGAGAGAGGAATTAGCACAAAGCCGGTGAGAGCTTTGACATCCATGCTGCCCACGTAGCAGATGCCCGTCAGCTCGTCCCCCGCCACCTTCCTCATCACCAGGATCATGATGGTCTTCACAGCCGGGATGGCCCACGCCGCCAGGTGGAAGTAGCTGCTGTTGGCCTCGATGGCCTCATGACCCCACTTCTTCCCCGCAGCCAGGAACCATGTGAGGGTCAGGATAACCCACCAGAGGGAGCTGGCCATGCCAAAATAATACAGGATGAGGAACACAATAGTGCAGCCGGTGCTCTCCAGACCCTCCTGGATAACATATTGCACCCCATTGTCTCTGTCAC
The DNA here is from genome assembly GCF_009819705.1 of Hippoglossus hippoglossus. Lineage (NCBI taxonomy): Eukaryota > Metazoa > Chordata > Actinopteri > Pleuronectiformes > Pleuronectidae > Hippoglossus > Hippoglossus hippoglossus. The sequence continues at coordinate 20,540,282 of NC_047159.1, read as the reverse complement.
AGGCTATTCTTTCAGCGCCCACAAAAAGTCGGATGAGGTAGCCCACAGAGTAAACACAGTAGGACATGGAGAGGAAGATGATCGGCCTCTCTGGGTATTTGAATCTCTGAGGGTCTATGAGGAACGTGAGCACAGTGAAGGCACTGGAGACAAAGCAGAGGATGGACCAGATGGCCATCCACACCAGAGAGAACTGCTTGTCTCCCTGACTCCAGTATACGTCCACTTTGGGGTAGCATTTGGGGGCACAGGACTCGCTCTTCTCCACAAAGTGGAACTTGCCGTGGTTGCTGCACGTCCGCTTGCTGCTGCTGTCCTTCAGGTGCAGGTCGTGGCCGCCCAGAGGCCGCTGTGGCCTGTAGTCTGGGGGCTGGGTGTGGGAGACTTTGGGGGGCTCGTCTGAGCCGTTGTTGGGCGCCTCCATGCAGAGGTTGTTTGGGTCATTTTTGGTCGGCAGCCGGGAGCAGTCCAGAGAGTCGGGCCACGGGAACTTAAACTGTTCCAAGATGGGCGAGCATTTTAACTTCACCTGCTCACACATAACTCTACACGCTGGGATGGGGTTGGAAACCTGCTCCGTGCACATGGGAGCGTACAGCGAGCACAGGAAAAATTTGAGATGACTGTGGCATCCAAACTGTATCAGTGTTGCAAACTCCTGCAGCTTTATCGCTGCCTCTTTTTGGTCATCGTGGCCCATGAGATTTGGCATGAGAGTCATATTGTAGCCAATGTCTTTACACTGGGGGATGTTGATGTGTTGACATTTCCCCTCTCCTGGCCAGTCCGGGTCTATGGAGCTGATAGCTGAAGCTCCACTGCTCCACAGGACCAGCAGCACACACACGAGGCTCAGTTTGGCACATGCACGCATCCTCCCTTCTTGTTTTAATGAAGAAAACGACAGGATGTTCATCACTACCACAACACACGGTTCTCTCATTTGAAAAGTCTGCGATGAATCCAGGCTGGTGTCTGGTGTCTGGTGTGTCGGGTGGATCAGTGTGGGAGAACTTACACAACTATCTGTGGGGAGATCGCTTTCTCATTTTAGGCGTGGAGAGTTTAATGAGAACATATTTCCCGCGATGGTCCGTGGACGCTTTCTCGCTGGGAGTATCGTGCGCACAGGTCCATGCTTCCCGAGCGCAAGTGTCGGAGCTGTACTTCCTCAGTGTCCCGCAGCACACAACTCCGTCTGCTGGGGGTTAAAATAGAAAAAACCGTGTCTCTCAGACTTGTCTCTCACTTGTTCCCTGAAGATCCACTGATCCCGTCCTCGCATTTCATGTCACTTTTCCCTGCGCAGCAAAGCGATGTGTGGTCCGTGCGACAACTTGGAGAAAAACAACAAAAAACTAAATAGTCCTTTACGCGGCTGCTCCTTTGCGCAGAGATGTTTCCTCACCAGGGTCCCGACACAACTAAGCTGCGAAAATAAATACTTGAAACTAAACGTTGTCCCAGTAAAAAAAGCCGGATTATGCTCCTCCCGTCACACAGCGGCGGCCAACGGATGCGTCTGGTTTGGTGGCAGCGCTCGTCTGAGCTGGTCGGAGCCTCCGTCCCGGTCTAACCTGCCAAGAGATCCGCCTTCAAAGACACAGCTACTTTACATGAGAAAGATGACACTGACACGCGGATTATTCTCGAGTCGTGCGGAACAGCTTGTTCATTATAGCGGGTTCACAGGCTCCCAGCGAACTCCCCTCGCCCTGTCCCCGTCGGTCTGTTTGCGACACAAGATTCAACAACTACAACAACACGTTTTCGCGACGATCACAAAATGCTGCGCGATATACGGGACACACACGAGGCTCCACACGCAGCGAACACCAGAGTACACGGAACAGTCTGTGGTTGGTATGTGTGATGAATCATCACTGCTGGACAAGTTTGTCTACCCCCCCTCCAACTTTTAAGATGCGAGTCCTCTTCAAAATAGTTCATTACAAAACGACAAATAAAGCATATTTGCTGTTTTCTTGCCAAAACTCCACGAGACATCTCTGTAAATATGTGCATGTTGATGTAAAAGTTGCACATGTACCTATTTTGGACAACTAGCTGCAACCGCATTACATTTTTGCACTAAAGGTTATTCTATAGATACATAAATAATATGGTCCTATGATTAAACTAACCTTAAACAATAAGGGTATCCATCTGACAACTAACTCTATATCATCCCCACTGCACAGTCAGACACAACTTCATATGGATATGTCTAAGAACAGCTGGTCTCAACTCATTGACCAGTGATGAAGTAGTTTAGATCCACGACATTAAAATGTTACTTTGTTACAATTAAATTTACAAAAATGTATTGATATGTATATATAGAAAATATACCTTGTGCATCTAAATTAAATGCTCATCGAGCAGAATAGCTTTCTTTACAGTGTTATATTATTATATAGGGCTTTATTGGGGATTGCTATTCTTGATGCATTGATATAAGCAGAATATTCAAGTGGGAGCTGGTCGAGGTGGAGCTAATTTGAACTCCCTCATATGCTGATTTTGTAGTTTGGTATATTCTATCCATCCTTCCATCCATTACCTATTCCACTTTTCCTTTAAGAGTAGGGGAGCTGGAGCCATTTGGATATAAAATTGCACAATTTAATGAACTGATTAATGTTTTGTACGTAAAATGCTGCTGTCAAACAAAAATGAGTAAACAGTTCACCCAGTTCTGCAAATGCAGAGGAGCAGAAAGTTAAAAATATGAAAATAAAGTACAAATATCTCAGAACTTTAGTTAAGTACTATAAGTAAAGTATTATATTCAATTTCCATCAGCGTCATAGACATCTTTCTGGAATCAGCCACAGTGATTTTCAGGAGTAAAAAGATTGTTATATGATTTTCATAGAGCAGAGCTTTTAATGCCAGCAGAATGCATGAATGATGCTGTATTTGTGGATTTCCCCCCTATATTTTATTCAATGTACACGGTATATAAACGAGACAGACCTACTGTGAGGGAAATATGCACATGGGTTTTTACCACATTTTACATCTGAATTCAACCCAGATGAATTATTCATTCCTCAGTAGTCGATTCAAGGCAAGTTTGCAAACCACACACAATAATAATATTCACACATACACAAACAAAACAACAGTGGACACAAGAAACAATGGTCTTTCTGTTGAAAGAGACATGCGAGTCAATTTGTCAGTGTGTGGACTGCATGAAACTTCCCCCAGGCGTTTTTTGAAAGCACCAGGGCAAACCACTCATGGGGGACATTTGTATCCCAGTTTAGGATCTGTTTATAATGTAGCAGTGTGGGAATCTGTGTGTTGTGGCCGCAGTGTTATTTGTGCCAAATTCAACAACACCTTGCAGTCATTTACTCTTACTCAGCGATGGATATAAATAATCCAGCGAACAAATAAAGAGGATTGATGACTTTTTAAATGTGTCAGCCCGAAGTGTTGACTTAATTCTATTGTTAAGAGTGAGCTTGCACAAATAAATCAGTGGCAACTCTGCCTTTCATTACATCTGTAATCACACCATTCATTAAGGAAATTTTAAGTTCACACTGGGATAATAATTTATCTAGTTGTATATTCAGACGACTTAAATGCACCTTTGTGCCTTATCAGGGATAACTATGTGCCCTTTCCCCCAACCACAAACTCTATTAAGACCCTTCTCAAAGTTTGCTCCACAGTGACAGGCAACGTGGCCTTGCAGACACAGCACAGGGAATTGTTTTTCCATTGTTAACATCTAAACAAGCTTATATTTCAATGGACATTATTGCAAATGTGTGTAGGGATGTTCTGCAGAAAAAATATTCCCACATGTGAAGTTACGTCATAGGCTATTGGGTAGTTGTGGCTCAGGATGTGGAGCGGGTCGTCCACTAGCCAGAAGGTCGGTGGTTTGATCCCAGGCTCCTCCATTCCACATTACAAAATGTCCTTGGGAAAGACTCTGGACCCCAACATGCCCCTGATGGCTGCGTGTGAGTGATGTGTGTTAGAGTAAGTGCTGCTCATGGATGCAGTGTACGAACGTGTGTGATAATGGGTGAATTTAAAGTGCTTTGAATAGTCATCAAGACTAGAGACGTTCTATGTAAATACAGACCATTTACCATTATTGGTGCAGGAAGATATTTCTAATTAAAAATAATGAACTAATCATAAAGCACTTTGTCCAAATCAGTTGCTATTCTCATGGGAATAAACAGAGTTACATTCATTTGGAGTAATCTTTTTTTCTAGCTTGTTATATCGCAAACCGAATCAATGGGCTCTGGTGAAGTAGAGTTTTTTTGCATGTTCATCTCAGGTCATTGTGCGTTCCCCTCTCCCTCTCCAAAGTGACCATCTCCCCATGAGTACAGATGTTATGCCATTCACTCACTGCCCTGTTAGCTCTGTGATAAAGTGTCTCGAGTGTATCCGGTCTCCTGCATGGGGCAGGCTCCAGCCTCCCTGTGACCCAGAACAGAACGAGTGGTTTAGAAAATGAATGGATGGATGTGCTTTTATCAGCCTGTAAAAGTGAAACACAGCACTACCAGTGTCACAGCCCGTTATAAAATAAACCAAACACAACGTGTCAACACAAAGAGTGCGGTAATAAATGGCATCAGTAAACCCATGATGCATTGTCGTTAGAGCGAGTAAGAACTCCATCATGGTTTTATATCATCAGCCTGTTCATGGAGGAGCAGGGTGGCATGTGATACTATGAGACGAATAGGTTATGAGGCCCTTTGCCTTTTTTATGTGTATGTGTGTGAGAGAGATCCTCCAGACCTCACTCACATTACCTTGTAAAAAGTTTGTGGCTGTAAGATTTATGCTGAGGCCCATGTCATGGTCTCCACCAAGGCTGAAATACTGATCACAGGTAAAACCACTTTTAGAGCATTTAACAAGAGTCACTAAAAGTGCTTTTAGAGGTATTTCTGAAATGTGTCTGTGCAAGATGAGAAACCTGGCACCAGCGTGCATAAATGGTTTAAGCACAGCATATCTTAGTGAGGGCATTTCAGCTGTTAGCACTCAGTGTGTGGAGCAGCAGCATAAATATAGGGTATGAATACACTTATGAACACAATACACTCCTCCTATGCAGCTCAGGTTTCACTTATCCAGCTGTTCACGTTTGAAGTGGTTTTGGTCAGAACATATACATACACAGAAAAACATTTACGTAAACACACACACACACACACACACACACACACACACGCACACACACACACACACACACACACACACACACACACACACACACACACACATATATATATATATTGTGGGATATTCATAATGGTATGCAAACTATTTTCCTTTGTCCCAAAAACTGCATGCATCTTCTATAGTGTGACCTCTCACTCACAAAGACAAGGACAACAGCTGACATGCCTGCTCGGTCCCTCCCTCTCCACTTACACGTTTATTATGTCGCTGATGTGTAGAGGAGATGACAAAAAGAGACGGTAGCTTTAATGTGAAGAAGAATAATGTAATATCAATGCCTTGCCCCAGCCGGGCCCAGCTCTGCTCTCCATTCACTGATCATCCATCTATGAGGAAACCCTGTCTGGCGTATTTTAAAGCAGACAACTGCCCTTATTATGGCTGCCTTTGGTGTAATGAAACTGACAAGATAATTTTGTCACACAGTCTAAAAAGAAGACACAGTCGTCTAGTTTGTGGTAATTCATCGGCTTTGTTCTGTTCTTGCTCCTGTCTTGCCTCCTGCCTCCCTCCCTTTCATGATTGTTTTGCTGGTCATGATGATATCTCTTTGAAAATGAGAAGAAAAGAGAAGGAGAGAGGAATCAGGCCTGTTCACTCTTTAGCATCCACAGCCTCAGCAGCTACTACTGTTCCTTTTATGTTCTTTTTCTGTCTCCCACCCTCTTTTCCATATACACCCCCTACACTCGGCTCATTCCTTCTCACACATGTGCAAAATGTGCACACACACACACACACACACACACACACACACACACACACACACACACACACACACACACACACACACACACACACACACACACACACACACACACTCATTTTATCTCATCTTTGCAAGCACAACAGTGTGACGAAGAAAAGCAGTGCAGCTCCATCTCTGAAAAATCAGCAACTGTGAGATAATTCTGTAACTAATAAAGTGAAAGGAGGGGGGGCCCTTTGATGACTGAAGCTGAAAAGATATTTTATTTTTTGTGTGTGGGATTTGAGATGTGTGATTCTATGGAGCGAGCTCGCTCCCCTGCTGTTAGGCTCTGGCTGGAAGCTGGCCCCCTCTGGCTAATGTTATGGAGAATCGGAGGAATTTTATGGCTGTCTTTTCCCTCAGCCCCCTTTTTTCTTTTGTTCCCCTTTGAAGAATGACTTTAGACATTTTATTTACATATTTAACCATGGATGAAAGAAGTGAAGGGTGAGGAAACAAAGCTCCTCGGGTTCTTCAGGGAATTTTGATCAGTAAAAATGAATTGAAGCCAATACATTTTTGTTTGCAGCGCCTGAAATTAAATAGGTATCAAACGCCGCACTGTGATGGTGACATTTCTGAAATTGACGCCATCACTTCTTTGACGGGGATAATATGATCTGCCTACACCAACGCTGTATCCCTAAGAATAATAACGGTAGTATTTCTCCTAATTGCTGACGTCTGATGACTGGCATGCTGTCCCGACATGTGAGGTATGCTATAGGAGAGATGGGGGGACGTTTTGGACATGTTTGGCATTGTTGCTGGCGCTGAAAGGGCATGTTGATTAAACGTACGGGTGGGGTAGGGCTATAATCTTCTTAACCAAGGCCCTCCTCTTCTCTTTCAGAGGGCACAATGAGAAGAAACAACACACTCAGTTGGAGGTGAGACTATTTGTCCGCATGCCCTGCACATTGTCCAGGGATCCTGTTCTCCCTCCTGATTGCATGCGTTCAGCATTTAGCTCAGGATGATCCTATTTATCAACATAATCTGTTATTTTCATCTTATTGCCTCTCTTTAGTTTGTGAAGAGGTTGGTGCCAAAAACCAAAAGCAGGGATGGAGAAGCTACTGCATCTCTACACAGACAGCAGAGAACCTTGTGGTAAAATGTTGCAAAAAAGAAGAGATTTCTTTTTCAACTGCTCACATAGATAATTTCTTACATCTTTAATAAGAGCACCAGTTTTCATAAAGGGTCAGACGTTTTGAGGAAACGCATATGAATCAAGCAATTAATTATTAAAGGGCCCTGTCAACATCAAAGCCTGCAGTATTCTTCCCTCATATGGTTTAAATAGTTCAATAAAGTAACTTATTAATGAGGACTAATTCCTCTGTCTCTTCTTTTCACTTTGCTCCATTAAAGTCTTCTTTGTTTCTCTGCTGCTATCACGTGTAGAGTCCCATCACTCAAAGGTTACCCCTCCGACCTCATTCATTGTGTATTGTGGTCGATAAGAAGAAGCCGCTGGGTTTTGTGACCTTTGTAAGTGTTTATACAGTAGATTAGTATAATTATATGGATGGCGGAGCTTTATATGACTGGGAAAGCCGTCAATCTGTTTGTTATGAAGCCCAATAACATGTGGGTAGAGGCTGCTTTGAAACAGCAATATTAGTTTAGTGGGGTGTTCTTACATCATTCTCTTTCATGTGGTGGTCGTTTAACAGCGGAGAGAAGAAGGAGGGGAGGAAGAAGCGGGGAAGGGGGAGTGGGCTGCAGCAGTTCAGCAGAGTGAGACGGAGCGAGGAACCAAAACAGTCAACAGCTTCAAAAATGCATTTTTTGTTCCTGAAAGGCTCGTCACACTTCGGTGAAGGACGTTTGCAGGAGTTGTTTGACTCTTCTGCAGAGTTCTTGAAATAACATGAGAGTGATTAGTGGACGTTACAGATGAAGGAGGTGGAAGAAAAAATCAAAACGGAGTAAACATTTAATTGCCTGCGTCGGTGAAGGACACTGATGGTAATATTATTACCCAGGGTCCTTGTGGGGGCACTTGAGTGTGAATTGCTAATCAGGAAGGCCTTCTCTGGCCTAATCCCTCTTTGAGTGGCCGGCCTGGTATCAGCGCGTCTGGGGAGACTCCCCACTGCTTCTGGCTCTGGAGGCTCCATTCAATTGTGCAGCCCTCCTGTCCCATTCCCACAGTCCCCTCACACTGTGCAGCGCAGCCATGCATGCGCGCACACACACACACACACACGCACACAGAGACATGTGCACGCACCCACACAGCACACATCCTCCTCTAACCAAATTAGATTAGACCCTTCCCTTTCTCCCCAGCAAGGCGCTGGTCTTTTCTCTGCCCGATCATTTATTCTACCCCTTTTGTCTCTGCTTTATAAAAGAGAAACAAATTCCCAAACAACTCCCGTCCTAAGAATGCACTGGTTTGGCGAAAAAAAAGATGAGGGAAGTGCAGACATCTTTAGCAGACCTGAGGTGATGTTATAATATGGCCATCCTTTTGGTGCGCCAGCCCTAATGATGCGAGGGGAAGGGGAGAGGTGTGGCGGTGTGGTTGGCGGAGCAGTGAGAACAACGCCAGCTGCGCATCATGTCAACCTGTTACCCCATAACAACCCGTGTTTCTGTCAGCAACACTGAGGATCTCTTTATTGTGGCCCCTCACCAACATTGTCCAGCGTTTGCTCTGTTTGGCCGTAAATCCTCCATGACCAGAATAGATAAAGTGCAGTCGGCAAACTTGCCTGCGTGAGCTGTGCACCAGTGTGTCCGAGTCCTGTAGTATTAGTTGTTTTGATTCCTTGCATCTTTATTCCTTGTAAACCAGTAATGGACACTGACGCATATAGGCAAAATAAAGGCCTCAGTTGAAAGGGTCTTTTGTAAGAAAGCCCTGGTGGAGGCTTTCTCCTCCTGGTTCAATGTGCAGCCGAGCTTTCCCAAAAGCAGCAAATTGAGATCAAAGCTAAATTAAAGCTGACTCGTTCAAAGCAAGATAAAAATGTGTGAGCCTGCAGCGATATTTTCTCTATTGATTTCCTCCTTTGCTTGCACTCCGTGGGACTGCACTGGCTGTGCTGTGCTCAGCGCCAGCGATGGAGACTGTGAGGCTGCTGCAGGGAGAAAGGAAATGACTATCGATACAGACAGCAAAATACTGTAATAATGATCTGGGATAAACGGATTTCACAGAGCGCTTGAGATCTAAGTGATTGGGTAACTTCTCATTCCCGTCCAAATCTGTTTTCACTTTTGCAGCACGACACAGGGAAGAATAATGAGAGAACATCTAATGGCAAGCATCAGAGTGGCATGAGGAGCGAGCATGGGAACGGTGTTGTTATTAGCTCTGATTCTCTGAACAGAAGAAGGCATGTAGTTTTGTTATTGTCTTCTCATCCGCAGCATTAGTCTCTTTTAAGGAACCACATGTGGAGTCTATATCTCTGTGAAGTTTATTTAGATTCGCAAGAAGACTGAAGAGCGTCTTTCACTGGCCATTTCTCTTTTGTATTCGCTTTTATGTTCAGTGCAGTCACAAAGAATGAGGCACGGATGACGTTTTTGTCAGCGCTGCACAGCAGATAGCTGCGCGCTTGAAAGGTGTCGGCCTTAATTAGAGAGCTGGAGGACGTGATGTTCCAGTAATAACACAACAGCAAACAAAATTCTTTTCTTTGTAATGACGGGCACAAATCTAGGTAATTATGGGTAATTTACTTTGCGCTCTACCTGTACTGCAGGTTGTCAGCAAGGTGCGACGGGATGAGTGAAGGCGCAGCTGAGGGATTCAGCACCGCGTTTGAAGTGCTGGGCAGGATTGACAAGCCTTAGAGTGAAACCTGAACAGGTATGAAGACAAGCTGAAACAATCAGTGTGTGCAGACGCCGCGGACCAGGAGTGTGTCTCTCTCTCTCTCGGCTGTAATTCCCCTCATGTTGGATCTTTCCAGTTTTGCGCATCAAATCTACAAGCACATGTAACAAAGATGTCGGAAAGCTGGGAAATCCAAAATGTCTATCAGCCAATAAAGGATGTGCCAACAACTCCGAAAAAAAAGCAAACGTTTTTTTTTATTTACTGTATCTCTGCATTTGCACATCTGCCCTGCTCCCTTCACCTCTCCATCGAGAGGGTGCAACACCTGGGCGAGCTGAAAGGAACATGAATCATGCTGAGGAAAATGTCTTTTAATCTGTTTCAGATATTGTTTCATAGCTGTAAGCAGTCTTACCTCATCTACGAAGCTTCCTCCGGATCAACGTATCCGTAGGCATTCCTCGGGCTCAGATATCAAAACAGCACTAAATAACCTGTCATTCTCCCTCCACCGCACACACGTCGCTGCGTGATCGTGCTTGTGGACGTTTTTTTAATGGGAAAATTTGCCCCTACGAATGTTCGACCTCTGAAGATTTTAGGTCACGACATTCTAGTGCAATTTAAGGACAAAGCAAAAGCGGTGCAATGATTTTTAAAAGTTGACTCAGTTAGTGAATTGTTGTTATCAAGCGATTCTGGAAAATAACTGAAATGATAAAACCGTTTTAATTTCTTATATATAACCTTGGATGTAACCTAGTTATGAAAAGCGCCGTGGGCTGTTCCCCCCTCCCCTCTCACACTCTGAGCAAGTGTAATAGCTGTTTGACTTTTACACATTTGGTGTTCAAAAAATGTCCCACACACTGATATCAAACTTAACGCCAAGTGATTTCCATTCCACATCAGTGACTCGCCGCCTCCTGAGTGATCGACCGGGGAACCTGTGACAAATCCAACACTGTCAGAAGTGTGTAAGCCACTGTGACAGTCAGTCAAACGTCGTCCTGCTCCGAGCTGTTTGACACGCAAGTTTTATACATTCTGTTTGATACGCTTCAGGTTTATCTCCAAAGTATACAGGTGTCTTTGTGGAGGGGCTGTTTTCTTTGTGTGATTAAACAACCCACGAAACAACACGCATTCATCTATCTATCACACGTGCAGACATACATATGCAGCTTTTTCTGTTTCATAGCTGCAGACAATAACTGTGACTGCTTCTGGTCCTGGGAGAGGATTGGGTGGAGGTTTTAGAAGAGGGATTTGGGAGCGGTTTGATTGGTGGCGGCTCTGATAAGAAGACGGTGAAAGAGAGAAAAGGGAGCACAAAGATGTTCGGAGATGGCTGCTGGATGTCGACTAGTGGAGGCCGGGTCTGAGCTCTTAAGCTCGTTATTAAAAGCATTCATGGCCTAAAGCTTAGAGCAGATCTCTCTCTGCCTTTAAGAGTCATTATAATTTCATTTAAAACGAGGTATTTAATCACAAACAATTGTCAAGAAGAATTTAAGTGAAATTTTCACCACTGCTCATTTGCACCTTTTAGGGAAACGTTCACTTTTATTGTACATATTTAAAAGAAAGTCTGACCTCATTCACTTTCGTGCTGAGGAAATTGATATAACTGTCATATCTGCCAGGTAAATATGAGTCTACAGTCAGAAGCAGCTTAAGGGCAAATTGAAAACTACCAGTGCCTCCCTTTTTCCAGTCTTTATCTACACATCTAAGTCTTGGCAAGAAAGTGAATCAGCGCGTTTGCCAAAATTTGAATTCCCTTAAAAACATAATATGTAAGAATTCTTTATTATATTGTCTAAAAATGATGTTATATATGTTGTTGACTTGTGAATCTTCACTATCCAAAATGTTTCAGAATTTTAGTCAAGGTAACATGACATTTCATTTTCGTCGCCTTTTAATTGTGTCATTTCCACTTTATCTGTGCCTTTGTGTATCTCTTCTATAACTTCTGTGAGGAAAGCAGACTGTTGGCATGTTAGCCAGTCAGCTCTGGAAGCTCCGAAGAACTTTTTGTCTGTAGTTCTGTTGCTAGACAATGGTTGTAAAGGCGGGACAAGTTGATGATGCAATAATTTCAGTTGGGCCAACGCGGTCTACGTGTTTTAATTGGAATGTCTGCAAATGGACAGTTTTCTATAGCTGAGTTCAGTCTGTCTATCTTCTGTGACACCAACTAATAAATCCCTCTGTAATATTTACCAGGTGTTACTTCAATGACGACGATGTTCTGTGAGAACGTCACCGACAGCTTGTCTTTCTCATGGTTGACTCAGATTATTATTCTATTCTTCAGTGCAGATGTTGAGCAGATTTACGCCTTCATTCACTTGAGAGGAAGACCAAGTGGAGGTTAAACAAAAACTTTGGTGCTTTTAAGTGCCGTGTTGAGTGTCAAGTGCTGTTGACAGTGTGGGTTCAGAGTCAGCAGACTGTTAGCTGTCTAAACAGGCGAACAGCGGCCGGCCCACTGTAGTTCAAACAGGTCAGCGGGGGTGAAAGACAACACCGGCTGTCCTCTGGGAGCTGACACAACCAGCGATTGCCCTAAAGAATAGGACGTGCTGTCACCACCACCTCTCTCTCTCAGTTTGGACAAACAACTGCTGCCTCTCCAGGAGTCTGTTTCTTCCTATCTCTCACCTCCTCTCCCTCTGTGGGTTTTGACAGAGAGGCTGGTGTTTCAGGTTCAGGACGTTTCCATTAGCACCTTTAGGTGAAGCCCTTTCATCCAGCCGTTTGAGTCCTTGTGATCTGACCACGGTCGGGTTGTTAGCCTGCCGCTGTGGTGATGTCAAAGCAGACAGACCTGACAACACTGGGAGGAACTCCTCGGCTCAGCAAAAAGACAACAACAAAAAAGGTTTTGCTCCGCTGTCTGGAAGTGTTTGTTTACGTCTATTGACATTTGGCTCACTGCCTACATCAGATATGTGTATGAAATACCTGCCCTGAACAAATATCCTTCCTGAGAGCACTACAGTTTGTTATGAGGTGTGTTAGTTGTTTTCACCAAAACATGAGGAAAGCATTTCTTATTGTGGGTTATTTCTTATCCTTGCATGCATTTTATTCTATATTTGTTTTGCAGGCATGTTCAAGAGTTCATGAGTAGAGAGAATTAAAGTCCGGATGTCTCCTCCTTGCTAGCTAATGTTCACCTATCCACTGTTTTACATTTCTTTCAGTGGTTTTACTGAAAAGCATCAATTGTTTTCCTTGGCTTTACCATCTATATTCATACGTTGTATTAACTCTAATTAAAAACTTAAATCATAGACTGTACATAAAAATATTTATGAAATGACTGCTCCACAAAAATGAAGCCTAAGTGTCTCGATCACCACCTGGTGGCTGGCTGCAGTATAGGTCATTCATTCCGCATCTTCCATGTTTGTGGATGGGACAAAGACCAAACGGAAAAGTCCAAGTCAAATACATTTTTCTCAAAGATGGTTTCTGTCATTTAAATTAGTTCGATAAACACTGATGTTTGTTTTTGTGGTTTTAGTTTGGTTTTATAAGAAATTAGATGCTAATAAATATGGGGTGAAAGGTCATGATTGACAGCTGAGACTGACTCGCGATTGGTCGAATGCAAATCAGTGGGACCTTGCCTCCATGGCTCCACCCACTGATCGCTATTACGCAGACAGGATAGTTGGAGGAAGAGGAGACCATACATTCTATGGGTTTAAACCTTGGTGATTGTAGGAAATCAACAATGCATTGCTAAAACACAGGAATTATATTAATATCATTTTATCTTGATTCATCCATATAGATACATTTTTATCCTCCTGTTTGTAAAAAAAATGGATTTGATGTGGAAACAGACTCAGTAATTCACTTAGTCTAGAACTTCACGACAGACAAAAGCATTATACATGTGAGGACCGATACGGAGCCTATAACCGTCCTCACATGAATGAATGAAAGAAACATAAATGCCATATTTCCATTATGAATTCTACATTACATTTGATTGTTTGAAGTGGAATTATTATTTATACTGTTTCATTGAGCCATCGTCTTCTCATTTGGTTTAATGGCCCACAACATAAAAAACAGCTATCACTGTTTATCTCAATGCACCCAACTCCTATCATTCAATAGTAGTTGATGGCTAAAATTAGGTCAAAATTTGAATGGAAACCTTGATTATGATATCCACTATGATATGATCTTTACAACTTTGTTACTACAATCCACAGTCTGTGATTACAGATGCCCCTGAACTAGATGTGGCACCTCAACTTGCCCACATCATTTTTTTAACGCTATAATTTCAGATATTCAAAAGTTTATTGTAAATGATGGATATCAAAGATCACTAGAACAGACGTATTCAATAAACAACTAGAACAACAAGAATCGGCCTAATAGCTAAGTTTCAGGTTTAGATTTCACCATGATTGGGACTGAGCTTTTCTTGAAGTTGTGGTTTAGCTTGGGCTCTCTATAGTCACATGCGGTTATCAAAGAGCTACAGTATAAATGGATTAACTGTCTATAGTTATGAAATAAGCCCGGCCTCTGCAGAGTGATGTGGGCTTCAACCAGTAATTTGTTCCTTGCCAGACAATTCATCTCCTCTCACTGGCGTCAAGTCAAACCACTAAAATGATTAATCAAGTTCTCGCTGAATACCGAGGGACACACTTCAATTGATGGGGCAAACAATTAATGGCATCCTGTTTATTTGAAGTGATTATACTGGGTTTGTTCCCATCTGCCTCGTGGGAGGAAGTGGCGTCCCTGGTGCAGATGCTGTTTGTCAGAAGTCAGAACGGTGAAGCAGGGAGCCAGCATGCAACAGAGGAGATTCAAGCAAACTGAAATAGAACAATAGCTCTTGCAAGCTTGTATCCTATTTCATAGGGAACAATGCACACTGTATGCATTTTTGTGATATTTTGGTGCGGATTGCTTTGATGTGTGTTAGGGGAAAGACAAGCCTCTGCACAGCATCAAATACTTTCGCTCTAAAGGATTTGTGATGTGGATATAATCATTTAGTTCCAGACTCTGCTTTAATGGGTCATACCTACAGTATGTTTATGGTGAGCTGCTGCATCTCTGGCGTCTGACCCACAGAAAAAGTGCAATGTGAGCTGCAGCTGCGGTAACTGTAACTGTAGGTTTTTAATCCCACAATTTTACAGTTTACACCTACAGACCATTTTTGTTTTATTGCAAATAAGATCAAATTCAACACAGACAAAGGAACTGACTTCTTGTTCAGCATTCTCTTCTTCCTCCCTTCTAGCTGTGGTTTGAGGCGACTCCCCCTCCATTTATTGTCCAATGACTGTTTGTTGTCATTGCGGTGTTGTTTTTCACTGTCACTTTCTGATCTTGGTTTATGGTCCCAGATGTTGGCAGAGGGGTGCACTCCCACAGAAAAGACATTTCGGGGCCGTCTGATGTTCTCTGTGGTGTAGTTCTCCTAAAACAGCAAACACAGATCCGTCCTCCCACAAACCCAAAGCAGCCACACAGCAAAGAAACGTGGCCCGAGCCTGTGGCGAACCTGATCTGTTGACCAAGTTTATAGTTTTAATTGTTTTGCAATCACAATTGTCCACTCTGAATCTGAGACACTGTAGATTTGTGTAAAAAAAATTAAAAACATCTACCACTGCAAATAGGATATGGCTTTAGATTTATTGATTCATCTTTTATTTTCTACAATTAATTTAGCAGGGACTGTTGTTTCATCTCATAAATGTTTCGAATCCTGCACGGATTTCCTGTGTAGGTCACTCCCACCTCCTATCCTGTGGTTGCTGTCTGATCGGCGTGAGGAGGCCACCCTGGTCTTTTTCTACTTCTGTAAAGGTTACGAGATGTGAATGAATCAGGTCTGTGTGTGCCCAGGGAAGAGGCAGCACAAAAGCTTGTTGTGGGGGGTGAGATGGCCCCAGTATGGCTTCTTACCACCAATCAGGAGTGATAAAAAAGAGGAGAGAGAGCCAGAGGCGGTGAGGGGAGTAGAGCTCCTCTGTAATTACAACATGGTCTTAAAAAGCAAATACCAAGCCTTAGCAACGTCAGCCGGGAGACAGAGAAAAAAAGGGGGGGAAACAGTGAAGAGGAGGGGTAGAAAAAAATAGGCAAGGGGAGTTAAGAAGCGCCATAGAGAGCGACCCCGCAATGACCTCGGCTCTCCAACAATCGTCCCCTGCCAGCTGGAGCCAGGGTTAGGGGCGAGAGCGAGGGGCCGGGCAGGATCCCCTCCGATTTATGACTGACTATAAGGCCCCTGAAAGAAACCCAATCACCCAGGATTCCTGCGCAGCATGACTCTGGCTGGAGAGAATAGATAGCCCAGGAGAGTGTGGGACTGGAGCCTCAGCGGCAGAGCCAACAGCTCATAGACAAGCACTGACACAGAGGGCCACTTTGCCAAGGGGAGGGCCGGCGTGCACTGGTTCTATTATCTGCAGCTCTCTGCATTGAGCATGATATCATTACACTGTGCCGACTCAGCTGCGTTCACTCACTGCCCAAACTCATCCTCTGAACTCTCTTTGTCCAACATATTTCACAAACTGGATTTACATGCACCCGGCTAATTGCTCTATCTGTCTAATTAGAAGAAATGTAATGGTTATTAAATTTCAACCTGCTATCAATGTAGAGTGGGAAAGAGAGAGGCAGCTCTGTGAGTAGGGCATGAAAAGAAAGGGAGAAGGCAGCTGTCTTTTAAAGCGGGGTAAGCCGCGCTTGGAGCTACCCCGCTGATCCATTAGCATATCTGAATGATCCTGTTCCTGCACAGCCACCACCACGCTGCAAGGTGGCACATCTGAAGAGCACGGCCTTTGAATGCGCTTGCAAGCTGGGGAAACTCTTATTTTTCAACCCTTTTGAAAATCCGGCGACAACTTGATGTTTGAGAAACCAACAAAAATAAAAGAAGGAGAGAAAAGGGGAGAGGGGAAGAAAAAAAAGTTTGAGATTTTCAGGAGGACAGAGTTTTACAAGCTTTTTGAAGCCGGATGCTTAATAATTCACTTGATGCTACAAGCAGCAGTAAGGCGGTATGGAAACACGCTCATGCATGACAACAGTTTTCACCGCCTATGCGTTGTCAAAAGAAAGTGTGTCACAACCCCTGGTTTGGGCGACAGAAATGTAGCATTTTGTAAAAAAAGTGGTGTTTGAAAGAAGTTTTAATAATTGAACTTTCGAAATTCGATTATTTTCACAACATTTGCAAAGTTACTGCAACTGCCATAACTATTGACTCCATTTTGTCCCTTCATGGACGTTCAGAAAACGAAATGACTCTCGAGTAGTTACAGCCTCGCGTTCAAAGCTTTGTGCGCTGGCACCGATGTGAACATACAGCTAAACATTTTCAACATGTAAATTGTAAATGTAATTATTGACAAAGAGCTCAAACAGGTTTGTCTGGATGCAACACACTGGTGAGACACACGCAAAATCTGTAGCATGAGCAGCCATTCTGAATTGTTGAATGTATAATCTATCTGTACGTTCTGAGTCTGATCTGATTTGGTAAATGTGTCAGAGCTTAGGAGTTTTTCCCTTCTTTTTGGAACAGCCTTGAAGTTGGTCTCCCCTCGGCCGCAAATCGGGCTTCTATTGACTGGTTCCAGGGAGCGTATTGATGGTTCCATAATTTGGGCACAGGAACACAAAAAGGCTGACCCCCGCTGGGCTCAGCACGACAGCCCAGTCAGCAGGGAGGCTTGCATTTATTAGCCTGGGAGAGGAGCTCCTGCAGAATTAAAGCACATTCACCCACCCATTGATCTCTGTCATGAAAACAATACTCGCCTCCCTCTCTGGCAGCGAGCGAGGCACTGCGCGCTCTGAGGTATTTCGGCGGCCATAGAAAACAGGATGGCTCACACCCTCAGGCTCCGAGTAAACTATTTGAAAAGTGAGAGGAATAGGATAAAAAAAACTAAGCCATATTAGATTATCAATCCACCTGTCCAATTGTATTATGCCATGAGTTGAGATGAATGGTGGGAGAATATGAATGCAGCTGTTGTGTGTGTGCTTCCAGGGAGCAGAAACCGCTCTTTGTTTTTTGGGGCTGTGTTGTGACATGTTGAATGCTACTTTCTGGGCCTCCGCGGGATTCACAGCGCAGGTTCCCTCTATTTTTCAGAAAATCTGCCTGTGGATTTCAAGCATGGCCGGGCCTCTCGCAGCTTACTGAACTACTCTTTTACTTTTGGCTCTGGCGTTATGGTCATATGAGAGGCGCAGTGCAAGGTTGCATAGTTTCTGTCTCTCCGAGGGATCTTATCTGCTGGCCACTGGACGAGAGTAATACATGGGATGCAGGCGAGGGGAGAATGAGGGCAGCATGTTCCAACACTGGGAGCCCCCACCATCTTAGCTTCTGTTAATCCACTAATAATAGCCTCCATCACCTCCAAAAACACCAGAGAGTCAGTCACAAGGCAGGAGCATGCTTTCCGCTATCTTCTGTCTGATAGGATATGGCGTGCATGAAACATTCCCCTAAAACGGCAGTACAGTTAGTCAGCCCTGCCTCTGAAGTCAGGAAAAGACGTCAAAATGAAGTCATCAGTTGACAATTTTGCTCTGCAGGCCTCCCTCTGGACACACATGAAACAATTAAATATCGGGAGGAAGCTGCAAGAGGGAGGTTCCGTACCCAAACTGCTCTCCTCTGCCTTTGTGTTCGTCGTGTGTGTGTGTGTGTGTGTACATCCCTGACTGTTGACTCCGAGGAACTTCCAGGGCTTTGATGCTGCCCTCGGTTGCTAGTGTCCAAGACGGAGGGGGTGAGGGGGCTGTCGGGACTGTCCGGTCGACTCCTCACACGCAGGCTGCAGTGTCAACACATGACACAAGTAGACAGAGAATGTCACACTTCACACACAGTTGAAAGGAGCGATGTGCCTCATTATGCCACCTAGAGCTTCTTTTGTCAGCCGGGGTTTGATGTATGGAGGGGAAGGGCTCGGGGAGACGCCTCGGCCTGGTATGGGGCCTGCTGCTGCCACGTTTGAAGTCACTGTCGGGACAAGGTCTTTCATATTTACAGAAAAAGAGAGGAAAACACAAGGGACGGCCGTGATTGGCACACTGTTTTGTTAGCGCGATAAGTGGCTGGAGCTAATCACCATTTGCACCCGCCCCGTTCATCAACTCTCTGCGCGGCCCCAGGAGTTTTAAAAACAGTGCTTTGCAGGCACTTTCTTAGCTCCTCAAACATGAAACTTCCTTTAATCTATTCTTACTCAAAAAGCCATTCAAACATCTTACATAAATTATGCTCTTAGCATTAGAATCAAAGGCGAGCACCATCTCTCCACATGCTGTCAGTGGACTTTTTGATGGACGGATATATTGAGGCTTGCTTTATGGGTAGCATATGTCTATTGTAATTCCAAAAGCGACTTTGAAACTCGACTGCATCCCTCGGTTACACCGCGAACGAGCTCTTAAACCACCGCTGCAGTTTTCCTTTCATCCATGTCGTGTGAGAAGAAGACAGGAAATCTAACAGGAAAGAAATTACAGCAATATTTGCTGCTCAGTTTATCAAACTGGTGCATAATGAAAATCTTTCACTCCAGTAAAAGACTAGACTATAATGCATCAATCCATAATAATTGTTCCTTCTCTTCCTGTCTTCCTTAATGGTCCGTGTTCCTTCATTGTATGTAATCTGTTCATTGTGTAACAGGAAGAGCAACCACATACACACTTAATATGCTTTGTGCTCAGGATAAAGTATGATCCCACTTCCTTCCTCTATTTTGTAAATGAAAGACAAAAAAAGATTTAGTGGTGGTGAACACTACAAATTGAAACCACCATGGAAAGGTCATGGTCAGGGCCTAAACACAAGACTTCTTTCTCAAACAAAAGACAGGGCAGGAGAGAAGAGAGGGTGTGTGGCAGCAAATGGTGGTGGTGGTGGTGGTGGTGGGGGGGGGGGGGGGGGGGGGGGGGGGGGGCAGTAAATAGACTCGGTTCTTATCTTTGTTCAAACATTGTGGAAAGGGAAAGTCAGGAAACACACAAAAGGGAGAAAGGAGAGTGGAAACAAAGCCAGGTACAAGATAATGACAAGGTCAAGTGTGCGCTCAATGGCTCGCTTCAGTCGCAGAGAGAGAGAGATAAGGCCCCGACCTGCTGACAAGGTGTGTGCAGCAGAGGGGAATGGGAGGTCAGGTAAAGCTCTGGGGAGAGGTCCCTGTTATGGTCCACTCACAGGTATACACACTGTCTGTAACTATCAGCTCGCCAGTACCACCTGCTGGAGAAATGAGCAAATACAGCTGCACAGGGTGAGAGACAGCAGTTTTAGCTTAAATGAAGAGTAAAAGTAGAAACAAACAAACAAAACATTACATCTAAAACAGAACATCATCAGTGAGATTAGCTTGTGAAAGTGCTCACAGTGATGCTACAGAGATGGAAACAAGAGAGATGTGATATGACTCGCTTCAATCACACCCTGGTGCATGGAGCCCAGTGTTGTACAATGACAGCAGTATGGGAAGCTTTCAAAACCTCCCAACCAAACACAACGCTGGCTTGAAAGGCTGCTGCCAGTGCATTCATCCAGTATTTCCTGGAGCAAATCCAACAGTAACCAACAGTTTGACTGGAAGGCTCCTTGTCTCGCTTTGATGTTTAAGTTTCTCCTTCTGACAGGCACATCATCGACCCGAGTGAAATTTTCAAAAAAAGGGCCCCAGATCTCCTCATCTGACGTCGAGCATGACATTAAGTATGATTTCAAACGACAACAAATAAAGTGTGAAAGGGCTACAGGCTCGCAACTTACTCTCACAGAGTAAAAAGGATAGGATTAGCTGAAGGCTATCTCTGATGTGTCACTCATCTCCAGGAGAGACGGGAAGGGGAGCACAAGATTAAACATCTTTTGGACCAGAGAAGCCAGAGAGGAGGAGTAGAAAGAGAAAGATGGAGAGATATGCTTCAGTAGATATCTGATACAACTGATCCAGATACTGACCCTAATCCTGATCTGGAATTCTGATGTCATGCCTGGATAAAGAGATAAAAAAAACAATCCTTTGGGAGGTTTCAGGTGGAAAGAGAGGCCTTGGTCAGATACTCGGAGGTGGGCTGGGTCGGTGGGACGTCAGGCGGCTCTTTGACCACACCGAGCCTTGAAGATGTGTGAGGCCAGGCGTCTGTCAAGTTTCATCCAACACAGCGGGGCTCAGGGTGAGCACTGAGAGAAAGCACCAGGAGAGTGGCACTGAAGTGAATCACAGGGAGCCGGACGGCTGTGCTGATTTTACTGATGAAGGAGCAAGTCAGCAGCTCCTTATTCTTCTTATGATATTTCACTATTGAGTCGTCTTGTGGAAGCAAAGACTTAAGGGAATAATATTGTCTCATTGATTTAATTTATGAAAAACAATGTTTGAGCAGGCGTTCTTCCAGGGTTTACCTACCTGGAAAGATTGTGGAGTGCCTGAGGTTATTTGATCAAATAGAAACTACTGTTTGATGAAGAACTAGAATGGCGGTTATGCCTCCGCTAAGGCCCAACGGTCCCCTTATGAAACATTAGATTCACTAGATCTAGAAAAATGTACATGTTAAAGAAAGCAAGATTAAAATTCTGGATCTGCCCCCTAATCTGGAACCACATCACAATTGAATGAGTTGTTTCTTGGGTCATGCCCCAACCCTTCACAAAATTGAATGGAAATTGGTTGAGAAGTTTTGACGTAATATACTAACAAATAAACAAACAAATAAACAAGCCAATACAAAAACATAAGACAACCAACAACACCTGAACACTGACAGTGTTTTAAAAATAGCATACGAGAAGAGAAGTAAAGACAAACAGCTAGAAATAATAATAATACAAAGTTTGAATTAGATAGCTTAAGGTTATATATGCTTTAAATAGTTAGTGATGGATAAATAGTCCAAATCTTAATGTAGGAATTATCTAAACAAATGTTAAGTACACATTGATACATTTAATGATTGAAATGGCTGATTTTAATGGATATAAAGTTAAGAAAGTTACCTACAGTGATGGATACATGTTTGAAATAGAGAGTGAAAAGTAAGATGATTGGTTAAAATAGTTAGCTAGAGGTCTATACTGAAGATAAACATACATTGCTAAATATAATGATAAATAGTTGAAAAAGCTGATAAGAAATGAGTAAATAATTGATATATGTAGCTTCCGCTAGTTCAGGTGGTAGAATTACATTATAAATACAATCAAAGAAACTTAATATTCACAGTAGAAAAAAATGGAAATTGTAAATTAGCTCATTTAGGTCATGAAGGGTGGCATCAATGAAAAAGTAGCCTACATGAGCTCATGGCTGACAAAATAAGCTAAAACTAAAACAACATAACTGAGGCTCTTATGATAGAGTTAGAATATGACAGAACATACTGAGCCAATGGGATCCATAGCAAAAACTACTGAATTAATTTTAGCTGATATTGCCATCTAGTGGTGACAACAGTATATGATGTACTATCATCTCTGCAGATCCTTTGAGTAATAAAGGACTAATTCTAAATGCTGTGAAAATCCATCCATCATCTCTACTACTTTTCTTTAAGGGTCACAGAGGGCACTGGAGCCCAGCTGACCTTTGGTGAGACGTGGGGTCCACTGGACTGGACAGGTCGCCACCGTCTCACAGGGTTAACACATGGAGACAAACATCCATTCATTCTCACATGCACAAATACGGTCGATGTAGAGTCTCTGATTCACCTAATACCAATCTGCATGTCTGGAGTACCTGGAGAAAACCCACAGACACAAGGAGAACACAGAAAGACCCCAAAACCTTCTTGCTGTGTGCTTCTAACAACTTTACCCCTGTGCCGCCCCCTGCTATGACTATATAGATACATAATGTAGACTCACCCATGTCAAAATGGACCTGATGACGGTCTGCTTCCAGGAGGAGGCAGTCTTAGCTCAGAGATAATGGTTTACACACACACACACACGCACACACACACACACACACACACACACACACACACACACACACACACACACAAACACACAAAAATCCCTGCCAGTGCCTCTGCTTGGTGTGCAGAGGATTAATCGACCATAGCAGGGGCCCTGATAGAGGGGGAGCCAAGCATAGAGAGAACATGGCTGGCCCCCATTCCATCAATCAGACGACTCCTCGTCTACCCAAACCAAATTGACCTGCCGATGCACTGGCCACGTCCACGCTCTGTGTGGAAATAAATCACATTGAATCAGAGGTAGGTACCTGTCAGCTCCACTGAACACACATCCCTCCCTCTGCTCTGCCTGGATGGAGAGATGTGTCGGGGGCTGCATGACTTGCTGCCTCCCACGCAGCAGACTGAACAGTTGACTGAACTGCACGTGGAGACAATTATGTTAAGAGCTTGTTGTTTAATGTATGATGGGCTCTGGCCAGGTCCGTTATCCTGTGCACATTTATCATGATGCAAATGTGGGATAAAAGAGGTGTTTTTACAGCACAATGCATCTTTAATCCCCCGGGATGATCCTCCATTGGTTTGAGCACAGCCCTAATAACCTTATGGAGCAGCACAGGAGAGGTTGAGTGAGAAGTGAAAGTTTTGACATCAAACTCAAACCCCCTTCTGCCTTGAATCAGAATGAATGCATAGAGATTTGTCCAGCTGGCACCAGTGCGTGGCTGTTGATACATCCCTGCCTCGGTGCTGACAAGATAAATTAGCTGAGACTCATTGTACTTGATGAATATAGTGATTTGGAGTCTCATTACAACCACTACAGCGTGTATCCGATGGTGTAGCCCACCCTCATCCTTCAGCTGTCCCCTCATTGTCCCATTTGAAAGTCTGTTCCAGTGGGCTCTTAGCTCCAGGAGGCATCACAGCATGAGCATTGGTGTGAGGGGGAGATAATGTGAGGAGGGTTGGCACTAAATCTCACTTCTGCTCATCTCCCCACTTCATCCGCTTTACCTATACGAGGCCGGCTGACAGATGACACAGCGTGTGGTCCGGGGCTGCATCTCTGCTCATGGGTCATCCATTGCCCCTGGAGTGATAAGTGGCTCTGTCCTGGTGCATCCTGCTGCATACGCAGTCAATCACAGTGCGGAGCCACAGCACAACAGCAGCCTGTGGAGGACAGCAGAGCAATAACAAAACCTGAGGTGACATCTGTATCGGCTGAAGTGACAGAAGAATTCTCCACTTTAGTTCTAATAAGAGATTTTGACTTTTGACACTCTAACTGTCAATGACCTGCAATTACTTTGTTCATCAGCTTCTTGACCCTCTGAGCACCAAACCACTTTCTTTTACTCCCTGTTTGCTCACATGTCACTGCAATATAAGATCCTGCACTTCTATGGAAACTCAACCTCTCAGGTGGTTTATTTATAATTTTAATTAAAGTCATTTTGATTATTTATCACATTTTTAAACTTTAGTTTTGGTTGTTTTTCCTGATGAAAGAGAATGTTACACATGATACAGTATGTAATATCTGATGATACTTCCTGTCTCTTTTATCACTAGGACATCAGGCTTCTAAACTCATAATTCACTTCCCGTCCAATAATTCCCTGCATATCTGCTACCTGCCTGTTTGTTTGCTCAGTTCTGAAAAGTGTGCAATAAATTAAATATGCATATTGTAATAAAGTATACATTTGTCACTTTAGTATAGTATTACTGTATTTTATGGGATTTTTTCCCCACCTCCAATACTTTTCCCTGTACCATTGGTCTATGTTAACGTACATATGACAAATAAAACTTGAAACTTCAAACCTGAAACTGACTGACAAATGGTGTAACTTTTAAAAAGAAAAAATACTTTCAACCCCTCTGGGTTTTGGGATTCAAAGATGATAGTTTTGAGAATGCACAGCTCTGAAGATATGGAAACTGTTTACCGTTAAGCCACAGTATGAAACTATATGATGATTTCGGCTTGTGTCCTGCTGCATAGCCTAAAGCAGCAAAAAGGGTACTACAGATCTGGAAAAATGCACTCATCTATATAAATGTCTGATTCACCCAAAATAGAAAGTGTGATGCTTTTCCACTTACTCCTCTGCGCCGCCACTCAGACAATGTTATCAGCAAGAATTTTTTCACGACCCCAATACAAAGGAGATAAATTAGAACTCACAAATTACATTAAAGTAAAAAAAACAGGAGTAACTTATTATGGACTGTTAGCTTTTTTAACTTAATTTTAAATGTAATGCCATGATGTGGTTTGGTACCACTAGAGGTAAGCTTGGGGTTTCATTCAATTAAATGTATTTATTTGTGGGTTACGGCCGGGTTGAATTAGACACAGTCACTAGACCAGGCAAACAGATACCCACTGTGAAGTTAACAGGATAGAGCGTGGCAACAACACTGCCAAGACTGTGGCTTTGATTCCCTCTGGGATTACCCTTACTGGAGACATGTGCACCGCTGCTACTGTAAAATGCTCAGAATAAAAGGATGTGCTGAGACACAATCCCCGGTGGCACACACACACACACACACACACACACACACACACACACACACACACACACACAAACACGCACACACACACACACACACACGCACACACACACACACACACACACACACACACACACACACACACACACAAACACACACACACGCACACACACACACACACACACACACACACACACACACACACACACACACACACACACACACACACACACGCTTCCAAGGGGATAAATGAAAATAAAATAAATGCAGTCCAGAAGAAGAGGTCAGGTGCAGGACTGAAACACTAGATGGCAGCACCACCGCACTGCTGCACCACCTCCTGATTGACTATTTAAACATCCCCACATCTCACCTGATCATTTGTACGACGTAACATGATTACATACGATGTCATATGTCCATTCAGCGGGTGTTAAAACATGACATGCTGCCTGTCCACAAACTCCTCATGTACACACCATCAACCCCGGTAAAGAAAAAAAAAATCTAATAACATGGCTGACTAACTGCTCAGCCTTCATGTCATGCTGTTGTGAGCTCACAGGAAAAGAAAAATACATAAATTAAAGTTGAGCACTGACATCCTAGTCATTGGCCTTTTCCTAAACCTCCCTCTGGAGATGTAGAAAGAAAAAAGTCTGACTCTTGGAAAGTTAGATTCCTGTTAATCCTTTGGACCTGATCACCGCTGGCCAGGTAATTCCTGGAATTTGGCACCCTATCAGTGAAGGGGAAATTGGGTTTAAGATGTGGAGCCCCTCTGGTTTTGCAGAGTGTCTTTAAGGATGCTGAAGGGGGAGACTTAGAAGTTTAATGTTTTCAGTCTGCGCTACTTAGGCTGATGATTGTTGTTCATGTGCAAGTTTGAACCGAAACATGTGTAATCAAGTCAAACTGCATCCACAGTCATGTGCATTTAATCAAGCTTAAAGAATTCCCTGCATCCAGGCCTCCCAGGGCCCAGTGGCCACGTCCAAACAGATGTCGAGGGATGTCAACGCTGCGGCCGTCAATGCATCTCACAGTGTTGGCGAACACATACTTATCTGACTCCGAGATTCCTGCCCCTTATGAATCATACCATCGTGGCCGACCGTGTTCCCCAGAGCGTGAGGGAGAAGCTTATCATCTGTCTCCTCATTTCATGCCCTGTAGCAGGCAGTCATCACAGAAGGAACAAACTCAGGATGTAGCCATCATTGACACACACACCTTCACTGCCGCACACAGAAGGAAGCAGTGGGCACAGTTAATCATGATATTCAAAAGGAATTTCAGTTGTGATAATCTCGCACAAAAACGTAACCTTTCCTCCGCAGCATCCTCCGGATAAGGTGAGCCGCCTGCAACCTTAAAATGTGCCGTAAGCTGAGATAACCTATCCAATATCAGCAGCTAATGAGGCAGAAAGAGGAGCTGGAGCAGACAGACATTTTTTACCTCTATACGTTTTCCTGCGTGAGATAAGCTTTGTCAGAGGTCAGATACACTATGTGATAGTCCCACCAATTTCCAGCACTATTTCTGGTGACGGCTGTCGATTGGATGGTAGCTTGGGTTGCCAGCTGTGGTGACCGAGCAGCCGCAGTGTGTTTGGCTCACAGGGGAAATCTGTTTGGGCTGCCCGACGCTGAACCGCCGAGCATTTTTACTCCTGGTGAGAAGATTGCTCTCATGTTTTATTGAACGTTGCCCCTGGCACCTCTCATCCTTGACAATCTGATTCTGCCGAGGTCCACCTCATGACCTTAACGCTCAACCAATGGGGTGTCGCAATTCACTCGCACCGACCCCTCCATCAACCTCATCATCCTCATAGGTACCTTGGGTAGCATTTATGGGCCACTCCCAAAGTGGATTAATATCTTCGCTGCCAGCCTGCATTGTGCTGAACCATCCTTGCACTTAAATAACCTGTCATCTCTGCCCTTTAGTTCACTTGTCCGATTAGAGGCGAGGTTAGACATCACTTTATCATCTATTCTTGGTTCTCTTTCACTGTTTGAGGTTTGCAGCCAACAACCTCCTCATACTGAGTATGTACATGTCCTTTTGACAAACATATTAAATTTGGGTCAAGGCCTCTCAGCTTGCCAGCAACTGAAATAAGGATCTGTCTCGTCTCCTTGTCTGACCTCAGTAGCTGCCACACAAACTGTATTGTAGCTGATATTTAATCCATTATATGGAGCCACTGATGCTGCCATGAAAACAGGCATCTTTTATCCATTTTACCACTTAACCTACACAGTTTCAGAAAAAGAGAGAAAGGAGAGGTTATTCTTGGAGATATTCTTTTACAACCTTAGATTGGGCCAACGTCCTCTTAGGTATTTTGTTGCTAATAAAACTAACAGTCTCCAGCCATGCTGGCAGCTGAGTGAAACTGTATTTTGGCACAGAACTAAATGCATCCATGTGTTACCATGCTGATGTTAAGCAGTTTCATCATTTGTCATGTTTGACATCTTAGTTTAATTTTGTTACACCTAATATACTCAGAGGTGGTTGTGACATATGCACATAGAATATTGATTTGAGCTAATCTGCAAAAGAAATTGAACACGTGCACATGTCGCAATGTGTAAATTAAACTACACCAAGTGACACTGTCACTTATATGTCATCATCACATCAGGGGTCATGTGGGGAAAATATTTTTGTTTTCATGCTTTTATTTTAGATTTAACTCGTATTTATAACCCTTGTAATAATTATGGCTAAAACTGCAATTTCTAATATTTGTGTTGTTTGATTTCTGAAAAACATCTACTTGGCATGCAAACGTTTGCTAATTAACACGAAATACAAAGTGCGACTGACAGCAGTTTAAGTCCCCATCTTTAGCATTTACAAGCACTAAATAAACATAAACACCACAAATGGATTATAACACTCAAAATGTAAGTTTAAGCGCATATAGGTGTTTATTGACATATTTGTCGAAATCTATCATGGCTCTTGTGAGCATCCAAAGAGGCACAGAAGAATACACCTACCTTTATATACTTATATGTTACCTATATACATACACATATACATATTCACCTCGTTTCAGTACAACAGAGGATGAGGGGATTGTCGTTGTTTTGCAGATGTTTGCTTATAAACTAAAGTATTTGACAAGCTACTAGTTAATCATAAGTGAATTATTAAAATTGATTTGATGAGTCAAGCACTAGATGAGGATAATGATATCAGGGGATCTTCAAAGTGATTACAACTCGTGGGCCATGAATTTCAATCCAATCTAAAATTGAAATCGAAGAAAGATGAACATTACCAAAGTCATGTGGATTCATCCTGTGAAGTTTGTGAGTGTCTGTACAAAAGTTCCTGACAGTTCAACAAGTTGCAACAGCTGTCGAGATATTTATGGATCAACTGATGTTTTCATCTATACGTCCAAGCTGCAAAGTGATAGATAAATTGAAGATGAGAAGAAGAAGAGAAGTCTTATGTTTAACTGTGTCCTGAATACTTTTTCACCAGGTTTTTTCCTCTACAACCTCCTTATGCCCACATGGAAATGAACAAGCTGATTATTAAAATTACATTCTGTGCGAAACAAATGATCTTTGTGCTGAGACAAACCAACAGTTTGCCTGAAATGTGTTCTTCTTCTGGCTTTTAAAGGAAACAAATCTTAAGATGTCAAGATCTCATCATTGTTTTATGTCACCATTGTTAACATATTCCTTGATAACTGTACAGCCGACAGCCTCCAGAAGGAAATATTGGATACGCAGAAACATCAAAGCTTCCTAATTAGGCAAAAAAGAAAATACGAGAAAGGAGAATTGTTTACATCGTAGAGTGAAAAGCAGCTTTGACGCAGCAATCAAACATCTGGCTTTCCCCCCTTCAGATTCCATCTGGATTCTGCTTTTTCAGACAACAGAAATGTTTCCTCGCCTGAATGATTCTCAATCCTCAAAATCTTCCTCTATCACATAACGGTCGGGACAACAAAATAAAAACTCAACATGGAAGGTTTGCAGATTTCTTTAAAGAGGTTCAATGGTTTTAGAAGAGTGTCTGGGTTGAACAGAAATGTTTTCTGAACCAAATAAATGTTATTTATGTGAGATCCTCTCCTAGATTTTAGCACAGGAAAGAATATGGAGACGTAGGCTTATGCCAGAAATCTCAATCACACATGTCCCAGAATGGACGTTTGTGTCAAGTGATTCAGTTTCACTCAAAATGCAAATCATCCTCAGTTGGTTGGTGCATTTTTATTTGTCATGACATGTAAACATCAGTTCTATCATTAATCAAGCATGAGAGAGAGAGAGAGAGACAATTTTCATGTAAAGTGGTTGTTGTTGCTGTGTTAACACAGAGTTTGCGTGTGGCTGTGTGTACACATCTGTATGTGTTGGCTGTGCATAGGGCTGCATGCAGAGTCCTGCTCTGCCTGCCTTGGTGTGTCTGATTTCCCTGTTGTGGTGCCGGGATTACTCTGGGGATTAGCAGGATCCTGGCAGAACCCATCGATGGGACAGAGATGACAGTTCCCATCATGTAGTCTCCCGCTTCAACCCCTCACTACCCCGGACTTAAAGCGACACAAACAGCAGATTACATGAGTGCTGCGGCAGGGGGAAAAAAGTCACACATCACAGATTAGGCTGAACAAACTCTTCTTTGGCTGCCTGGGGGTATTCATCCCAAACATGGAGAGCTGTCTCTCATGCCCCAGTTTGGGCTGGATTAGGAAGCTGCAGACAGCATTTCTGTGCACAAGACTTTTTGGAGAAAAACAACTGTGCCTCTATGCTGTAAAAATGGTTGAAATGAGTGCACAAATATTATACGTTTCGCAGTCGTGAGCGTCACTGTTTGCACTTAAGCATTGGCAAGACTTTGATGTCTGTTTGTGTGCCTCTTACTGAGTGAAATCTAAACTTTTAGAGACTGAGAAGTGTCTAATCAGTGATCAGAACCCCTCACATATGAAGTGTAGTGTTTGCCTGAAACTGACTCTGGGTGGCATTCATGCAGAGCTAACCTGTTTGCCTCTAGGACCCAGGGGAATAAAGGGAGTTCAGGCTCCAGTGTGTATTTGAGCCATGTGAGCTCGAGTGTTTGCTCAGGTCTTTGTTTTGTACCTTTTTAAGTTTTGCAGATTTACTATTAATGGTTGCGGAGCAGCAGTGTGCGGGGGATTGCCCTGGATGCTGCACAGACAT
This sequence comes from Hippoglossus hippoglossus, assembly GCF_009819705.1. NCBI lineage: Eukaryota > Metazoa > Chordata > Actinopteri > Pleuronectiformes > Pleuronectidae > Hippoglossus > Hippoglossus hippoglossus. Next base: position 20,509,744 of record NC_047159.1, on the reverse strand, counting down.
GTACAATGAAAAGGCCTCCAGTCGCCTGCTGCCTAATAAGAGCGCAGACGCCATTTTCTTTCATTTAACAGGAAGAAGCCTCCGGAATATAAAAGATTTGCCTATCACTGTTTTATCCCGAGCAGAATATAATGGTGTTCTTCAGTATTGTAAGCAGAGGGCTTGTTATTCATTGCAGTTTGAACAATGTACACTCTTTGAAGGTTTATTGGGTGAGGAAGTGCAGACAGAGCCTACAGGAGGTGGGAGCAGCCCCAACTGTAATTGCACGCAGTGATTGACAGGGTTTTGAGAATACTCTGTTTGATCTGGAGCTTTAGTGGGTGTAGTTTGACTTGTCAGATTCTTTTTTTGCTGTTATTCACATGACACTTTTATTCTGGAGTGTAGTTTATTCCCGTGTTTGATCACAGCCACCACAACCTGCAAAATGCATAAAGTCTGGATCACACAACAGCACTTATTATTATAAAATTTCTGTTTGTTTAGTCGGTCTACTTTGTGTGTTATCAATGGTCCTGTTTATTACAGATTATTACCTGCGGATTAGCACAAATCCTCTTGTTTGCATTTATAAAATGAATAAGTCTTAAGAAGCAACATGACACCAGGGTTCATCAAAGTTGAACAAACACCTTGCTTTAGGTTTGCAGAGGTGATTAACTCATGAGAAACAGCAAAATATGTTAACTCAATCCAATCCAAATGTATCAAGACACTGAATGTTTCTAACTTTCACTTTTTTATTTCTCAGTTACAAAGAAACATAAAAAATCCAGCTCTCTATTGAGAAACCATTTGCTGATCACTGACAGATCAATTAATAATGAAAGCTTTAAGGTTGTCAGGTTGCGAAAAGAATTAGGTGGTTTAAAAACTAAAATAAATTAGCATTGTCTTTTTGCTTGATTTTTTACATTCTTACAAAGAAACTATTAAATAATTAATTGTTTTTTAATACATTGGTCTGTGTACATATTAAACAAACGTGTAAATAAGTGAGCTTTGGAAGCACCAGCCGGCTGATTGTGATGCCTTCATGAAACCCGGCTAGCTGTTTGCAATGTTTCTGTGTTTCTGCTAAGCTAAGCTAACTAGGTGCACACTGCACCTTCCCAGTTAACAGACAGACATTAGAAAGATGTTGGATTGTAACTGCATGAGCATTTATTAACTCCACCAAAAAGTGTTTAGATTTTTAGCATGACTATGCAAAAACTATTGGACCAATTACCATGAAACTTTTGTGTATGGATGTAGCATGGGTGAAGGAAGAACCCATTACATTTTACTGCAGATCTGGAGCAGGGGGCAGATGTTATTTCTGACTTTCTTTAAAACTTCTTTTCCTTGATTTCTCAGGGAATAATTCATGGGTCTTGATGAAAAATCTGACATGTTTAAGGGACTGATATTTATGAGTGTGTCACATTTTGATGGAGATGCAAGTAATAGTCGAGATCTAGTGAATTTAAGTTTGGTCGAATAAGGGGATACAGCGGGTCGTCCTTTAACCAAAAGTTTGGTTGTTCGATCCCAGTCTTCCCCATTCCCCACGCCAAAGTGTCCTTGTGTGAGGTTACCGAACCCTAAACTGTCCCTGACAGCTGTGCCGTTCTCACAGCCCATAGATGCTCTGTATGAATGTGTGTGTGAATGTGTGAATGGCACATATTTTTTTGTAAAGCACTCTGAGTGGTCATCAAGACTAGGACAGTTATATAAATACAGACCATTTACCATAGGACTGTTTGGCCTTGGCAGAAATATGTGCTCTACTGATTGCCATTCTGGTTCTTAGAAGTATTGACTAACTTTTACAATTGCATTGTTATCAAATACAAGTTAATACTAAATACGACTGTTAGACAGTTATAGTTATCACACACAAACACACACACACACGCACGCACACACACACACACACACACACGCACGCACGCACGCACGCACGCACGCACACACACACACACACACACACACACAGTCCAAATATTTTGTCCATATACTCAACCTCAAACAGTTAACAATGTTATTTTGAACATGTGCAAAATTTCGGAGCGCTCTCTTTCTGAGTAAGCAATGAGAATGAGAATGGAAACATTAGAGCGTCGTGTGTGGCTGAATGCACCTCAGCAGTAGGAGCCTCTATCTGTCAAACAGAAGGATGATGTACATTGAAAACACATTCCCTTGCTTGTGGCACTCACATCTATCACCCGTTTATGGCCACTCTCCCGACTCCAGCACATCTCTACTGTGACATCCATCTATGTCAACTTCCTAACTTTCATAGCCAGAGGCCAGTGTTGTTTGTCTGTTCTTTAAGTGTTTCATAATATATTCTTGACACCATATGTTTTCTCTTCGTCTGGATGCCCCATGTAGAGAGTCTCCGGAACAGAGTCAGAAAATTCCGATTTTTTGTAATGTCATGTTAAATGATGGGTGAATGCGTGACACTTCTGACACGTGATTTGCATTACGTGCAACATCAGGTGACTGAAAAGGCTGTTTCCCTGCTGCAGCATGTCTCTGCTATTTTAATGAAGATTCAGTCGGGAGATTACTCAACCATTCAGCTGCCAATTCCTCAAATCCAAACTGTCGAATATACATAGAAGACTGTGCTTTAGTTTACTTCCAGCTCTTGTGGCCGGCTGCATCTCATCAAATATTTGTGCTTGTATGCATATATGACAAGCGTTCATGTCATCTTTATACAGCCTCAAGTTCTGTGTTTGTGTGTGCGCAGCACTGAGGGTGTTTGTGCACTGCTGCAACAACTTCAGCAGCAGTTTTGGGAGGATAAATCTTCTAAGCCTGTTCGTGATACAAAGTGTACTTGCTGCTTCTGCCTGTGTGAGTAGCAGGTAAAAAGGAAAGGATCTAAATTATCCCACGGCAGTGCCACGGCACACTGGAGCAACCCCAACACACAGATGCTGCTTATCACAGCGCTGCAGTGCTACGGAGGAGCTCAAGGAAGCTCACAGTAGTGTAGCTTGTGGCAACTTCCACAGTATCCTGTCTCCAGATACTGTGAGGTCTGGTCACACACTGTGCACTGATATGTTGGTTAATCCTCTTTATTAGTCCATGAAGCCCTGTTACATTTACTGCCACAAGTCTGCAAACAAGTAACTGGCTCCTGCAAATGACTTTTAAATAAAACGTGTTCTATGTGTTACTGATGGACCCTTTCCTCCTTAAATCTGCTCCCTGTGGCCAAAACAGAACATGTGTTTCAAGTGTTAGCACCTAACTTTCTCACACCTTTGCTTCACTGCCATGAAAACTCCTCCTAACCATCAGAGGGCACTAATAATCCACCTGATGCTCTCCCACTCACAGACCATTACAATCTCACTATCATGGAATCCAACTTAAAGTGTTTGACTGAATGAAATAATACAATAAAATTCCCCTTCAATCAAGTTTTGAATGAACCATAATAATGAGATAAGTGAGATGTAATCACGTCCTAATTATACTGATTTGCTCTGGTTGAATTTGAACTGTGATTGTTACGGCCCATCACTGAACTAGTGAGGGTCTGAGGAGATTGAGATAAATTGACTGTGGAGAAAATCTTCCATAATTTGGGGTGAAGAACAATAATTTAACACTTGTGGAAAGACAGAAATTTCGTTGTCGAGAGATTTGAAAATTCAAGATAGGTTTATATTACTTACTCCAAATGGTTTGAGGATACATCTCATAAGACAATCCTCAGGTAAAACACAAATAGGTTAGACTATCACTTTCGTTTCATTTATTTGATTCCACTTTTGATTATCTACTATTGATTTACCATCTATTATTAATACTTGGCGGGTATAGTAATCCTCCCTACATCCATGATCCAAATTCAGATCTGAACACCCATCTTCCATAATGGCTGTGGAAACTATTCCTGCGTGTTGACTCTGGGTTGAGGGAGACTTTGTGACGGGACAGCAGAACGTGGGAGTCTCCAGATGAAACTGCGCGAGCTTCCCTCTCGATCAATATCCTGTTGCCTCTGGTTGAGTATAATGAAGCCGCTGCATTAACAGATGTGGTGATCAGAAGCCACCACACTGATCGTTTCCTCTGACATCACATCCAAACCCACGCAGGGTTAATCCTGTACCAGCTGCGCACTGGACGTGGCTTCCTGAGCGGATGGACAGTGACAGATGATGAGTTTAGTGCCCTGAGGATTGCGCACAAGACACCCAGTGATCGCTCACTGTCCTAACAGCCGTTTAACACCGCAGAGTCCCCGCCGCGGCAGCAGACGGAGGAGACGGACTCCGAGTGGGACTTGTTGAGATTATTTGCTTAGAAGGTGACATTGATCGAAACTGAAGATCATCGGTAACGCCGCTTCAGCTCAAGATCCCCTCATCTTCTGACCGGACGCGAAGTCTCCAGGAGAGACGTCCCCAGACTCGTTACGCACAACTTTTACGCACAGCCGACGAACGGATCTCGATGCGAGGTCCATGTCACTTTCAGCTCGGACTACGCTACGATTTATACCCCCACAGGTGTGATTATGTTAATAAGTGTGCGAACTGCAGAAATGGATGAAACGATGCGCTCCACGCTCTGCTGAAACAAGACCTGAACCTCACGGACACTGGGAACTTGCCTGGAACAGCAGCGAGCAGCGCCGGGTGCCAAAATGAGCCTTTACTGGCAGAGCTGGAGGATCTTAAAGATAGTGTTGGCAACAATTACAGCAGTTCTTACACAAGGTAAGTGACCTGGAACTAATTGGATGTGCGTTTTGATTCTAATAATAAAAAAAAAAATCTAAAATACACACGTGAAACGCAGCCTAAGCCAAAGTGCAGTGAATTAACCTGAAGCCTCGCTGTGACCACACTGGATTTAATGATGGCAGTTAAAAACAAATGATCTATTAGAATAGACTATCTGTGTTGTGCCCATGTTACTGAGGGGAGGTGGGCCCCTTTCTCTTAGCAAAGCAATGTCAGCAGTAGAACAGCCTCCCCTGGAAAGTCTAAATAATACATACATGTCCTCATTTGTGCCACAAACTTACATTTTAATCCACAGTGATACAGTATTCCAGAGAGGCTAACATGAGCATCTTACTCACTGCAGCGAAGGGGTGTCACAGTACTGAGTGGGATATTAAACATTTAGGATGAAATTGGTGAGGGGTAAAATACTTGATGGGTTTACATTACAACTTGAGCTGTGCCTTTATATGCTCAGTGCTTTCCCTCTCTCTGGGAATATATTACATCCCCTTATGGATGACTGCTAGAAAACCAGGGAACCCAATTTTCACACAAGAAGCAGACAATCTAAACTCCCAACTTTGATAATGGCAACAGAAGAGAAAAAAAAAGCACATCACAGGGGCATTTACTGAAAAGCCTATATCTGCCTCATAGCTGGCTATTTCCAGGGAATGCATGCCGGCTGATTTATGTGGATAAAAAGATGAGTAAAATTGGAAAATTGTGATAAAACAGATTTTTTAAAGCAGATTTAAGAGTCTCATTGGACATAGCAATCCCTAGCAATCACTGCATGAGCTTAAGCCTCATTCAATCTCTCTCTCTCTCTCCCCTCTCGCTCTCGCTCTCCTTATCATCTCCACCCTCTCACCACAGAACATTACATATATGATCATGATGTACTGTGATCTCCCCTCTGTTTGTATAAAACACTTACTCAAGTATGTGAGGTGAGGATATAATAATAAGTTGTATTTTAACTTATATAGTTAAATGATGTAGTTAGGCCTGTGGTGCAGGTCTGTTGTTATCAGATAATGCAAATTCTTGTTGCATTATCAGTGCATAGTTTTGAAAACTCTATATTTTACAAATTTGGGTTAAATTGAATGTGTTGCACTCATCGTAACAATCATAACATTTGAGAGCATAAATTCAGGAATATGAACTCACATCTTTGTGACTTTCATTTAATTGGGTAACACAATTTTCCAATTAGCCGCCTGCAGCGGACACCACATGCATGTCTCACAGAACTTTTTGAATTAGATTTTCTCCAAATTCCTAGTCACACTTTGATAATTAATTGCAATGGCTGAAAGACACTTAATTCCTAAGCATAGTATCAGCTTCCCTCAGTTAAAAGCCACCGTTTCCCTTCCCAGGCGACTGCAAAGTGTTTCAGCGTCTCACAGACGACATAAATACAAATCTTTGCGTCTAAGGACCTACTCATTGACAAGCTGTCAGATCCTAATGAGACTGTACCTGTTTCGCTATAAAAGGTGCTGGAAAGGTCAGCCAGTTAAAAGATAGAAACACACAGGGCTGACGTCAGATTAAGAAAATGCTGTTTGCCACAGGTGCTGTAAGCATCTGGCCTCTTCCTAACACTTTCTTATTTTAGTGTTATAATCAGGGTATTGCTATAAATGGGCCCAATATTTGATCCAAAAGGAGGCGTGAAAGAGAAACTCTGAGGCACAAACACGTCTTTTATAATCTCTCAGTCACAGATTAAAATGCAGACATCCATTGTTGTCGTCTGCGGTGCTGTTGGGAGTTGAGTCACTTCTGCATCTGCTTTGCACATATGGCAGGAGTCATTACTGCACATTAAAATTCACAATGGTATCTCCAGCTTTGTGCCTTTTTAATAGAAAAATACAGAGATTGATTACAAATGAAGAAATCGCGCTGAAAGAGAAATGCACTGAAAAGAGGTTAGCTGACATGCTAGTGAAGACGGGTTAATGCTGGGCCTCGAGACAAACCATAGGATGAAATGCCGCTCGTTAGACAGAGCAGTGTTTTTTATTAAAACTGGTAATGGGGAACATTACTATTGAAATGAATATGCAAGACTAAAGCCCTAAGTAAACGCTGTCGTTACTCACGCAGAACTAATCTCAGTTTGGTTTCCCTTTCTGAAATTGAACTTGCTTCATATGAGTGACTCCACTGAAAACAAACAGAGCTGCAGGATAGTGTCAACATGAAAAGCTCTACTACACAATGTCACAGGAAATCCCTGTTTACGTACATTTTCTGTTTTCAACCATAGATGGATTGTGATGGAACACATCTCTGCAGTCTGATCTGATTCAAGGAGCGTTTTCAGCTGGAAACATGAACTAAGCACCGATTAACAACAGTTGATTTAAACCCTTGCATTAAATGAGGAGTAAACATAAACCATAGAGAAAAATAATTAATCAAAGCAACCGCGTGGGGCAGTGAACGTGTCAGTGTGCAGGACAGCAGGAGTCCGGGAGACGAGGGGGAAGCATGAGCATGGCAACACTGATGCTTTCTGACTCGGCCAAGAAGGAAGAGAAGCTGAGGCTCTTCAATGAGTGATTTGAGAGGCGGGAACAGCTGGTGCCGTGGATTTGCTCTCATGTTTTATCAGTTGAGGGCAGGACCACTGAAGTGGAGTTTTGTTTACATTGGCTACTTGTTAAATCAAAAAATATTGGCAAAGAAAATACTGGCAAAGAAGAACTCTCTCTAAAAACTGCAAAAAAAAAAAAAAAAAATCTTAAGCAAACAATTCCTGCAATGTCTGGCATCACATTCACAAATAGATTGTCTGTGCTGTGTATGCTTCATTTAATCTGTTTCCTTTGGGTCGTGTGGAATGAGAAGCATGTGAAATAACAAGAGGAGCGCAGATGACCCATCAAACACAACTGTAAAGGGATGGGCTTTCATGTGCAGCACTTTGTTTTCACATTGGCACTGCGCTCTCCCCGCTGGAGTCACTGAGCCAGTTTATATTCACTCCAGCCAGAGCCGCTGCCAGCTCTGGTATTAAACAGCACATCTGTCACTATGGCCACCGGTAGGCTAAGCCAGGACAACCCCCTGCTCCCGGCTCCAGTGTCTGCCTCAGTGTGTCGCCCACTCAGAGAACATGACTGACACTCTCGTCTGTGAGTGAAGGGAGTGGAGGGGGGAGATCGATGGTGTTGGGTTAGGACTGTGACACTTACAGTATAGTCGTTGCTGTGCGAGCTGTCGGAGCATCATGACGGGCCCTTTGAATGGGTGCACGAGTGAGGATGAAGAAGCAGAGGAGGGCGAGATAAACAAGAGGCCTGTCAAATGCCAGCAGCCATGAAGGAGAATGGCATCTTTTATTATGATTTTACAAATGCATCTTACTCCGCTCTATCAATCTAGATATGATCTCTTCTACACCCTATAAGAGAGGATCATTTGCCACGATATTTGTTTGTCACCGTGCAGTGCTTTGCTTGGTGCAGTTTATAATCTCCAGAGTAAACACCAGTGTTTTTGTCCTTAATTCACCAAGTAGGGCAATTAGCCACCAGATAAACAGTGCACGCTCAGGTCAGCGACTATAATCTTCATAATTCTATCAAAATGGATGTTTAATGAGGACACATGACGGCCGAGTGACCTCTGCCTCCGCTCACTTCCATCAGGGGCAAACACTCACCATCAAGCTCTTAAACCAGATCAGGGAATATTTATGCTCTCAGCTTGTTTTTACTCACTCATGTAAAAAAAGGTAATTCTTTGCACTTGTGTTTACCAGTCGGCCTGTAATCCTTTAAAACATTATACAGGCAATGTGAAGTGGCTACACAAATAATACTAACTGATTTAAAATACTCAAGATGGATTTCTGTTTTAATTAGCTTTGTATTTTTTAATCAGAATGTTGCATCCAGATCTTCTACCTCACACGATGATGTACTCGACTCATTTTTTGAATATGGTGGATCTGCAAGGCATTCAATTCACATCCCGCTGACAATCTGAAAAGCCATTTTAATCCCTCTAGTCAACCTTGTGCCAGATGTATCAGATCCCACCTTTTCCGCCCATATACAGAAAGCTGATCATCCATGTGAGAGAGATGAAACTGGGGCAGCGGAGGAGAAACGAGGAACAACAACATGGCTGGAAATATTTTTCAAGAAAACTTTTTGAATTAGTTGATTTACTTACAGTATTTTTAATAACCGCAAACACGTCTTCAAAAGCAAAGAATATTAGGAAATGAAGTAGTAGTTTATCTTTTCATGACATGAGTTTCTACATGGATATTATTTAGAACTTTAATAAAATAAAATTATTCATTAGAACCGGAAGGGATCAGAAAGGTGTGAAAAGTATTGTAATTTTTCTTTTGACTATTGGTGGAGGTGTAGAGCAGTGGAGGGTCTTTTTTATTCTTTGTAAATACGGTTTGTAAATAGTCAGACAGACAGCTTAAGCCTGCAGCATGTTCATGAAGGTGCACTTTGCCATATGCAGTGGAAAACAGTTGTGCCTCTTTATCAGGGATTTATTAATGTGTACATCTGTGGCTCACAGTACAAATTCCATTGAGAGATTAAGATTGAAACTGGGGTGCAGCATTAAACAACACCGGAAAATGTAAAATCCGCAGAGTTCCCCCGTTGGTCCATGCAAGCAGAAGCTGCTGTGGCAGAAACCAAAACACTCCTAAGCTTCTCTTGTTGTAATTTACATTATTTCGGACTTTGTGCTCTGTTACAGGGATTTTTAGGTTAAGCTCAGAGGCCTTTTAGTGCAATACTTTGATTCCCCACTCAGTTGATCATTTGGCCTAAGATAACTTTTAAACCCAAGTGTTAGTTCCGGGGATAATATTTTAATGTCACATGTGAAGGAAAGGTGACGGCCTTACTTCTGTTTTTGTTGCAAGTACAATTCTTAGAAATATAGAGCTGTGACTTTTATCAAGCCGAGAGTCATTTTCCATTCTTTCCTTTCAGATTTGAGCAGTAAAGAGCTGACCGACAGGAAGAGCCCAGTGCCGTTCCCTGTCTTCTTGCCAGTCAACTACGACGTGCGAGACGCTGACTACCTCTTCCTGAAGGAGGCCGGCCAGGACTTCATGAGGAACTCCAGCATGCAGAGTCACACGCAGCCCTTTGTTATTTTAAGAGCCAGCCGCCAGCCAGCTGTCAACGCGAGCTATGGCACCATGTCCACCGAGCAGCTTGTGCCTCTGGATCTGGTTCAGTCTGTGCAGCTCTTCGACGCTCCAGAGGTCTTCACCTTTAACTGGAAAATCCAGGCCTTTGCACTGACGCCCCGGGTTTTCTCCTCCAAGCCCAAAGTGCGGGTGCTCTTCTACGTCGCAGGGAGGGATTGGGGCAGGGGGGAAGGAGCTGTGGATGAGTTACCGTGTGTGACAGTGTACGCTTTCTGGCAGACCCAGGAGGTCAGGGCCTCTTGTGCCATTGGGGGCGAGAGGGGAACCTGCATCGCCGAGCTGGCTCCTTCTCTTGGCTGGTTTGCTCCGGGGTCAGAAGGCACCAGCAGGGAGCGGCAGGACCCATCTACTGGGAACCCTGTGGAGCTGTACTACCAGGCTCAGCCTAAAGTCAGAGGGACATGTTATTCTGTGGATGGAAGTCGCTCACAGCAGCAGGCCGAGTATGTTCCTGTCACTCCCATGCAGAGGATTGGCAGTGTACGACTTCTGCAGGTGCCTAAAGGGATGGCAACACTCTCTCGCCTCAAGCTTGGCAACGCCATTGTCATACGGACGTCCTCCAAACCGCTGAAGAAGACCGATATCGCCACGTTCTACATACTCATGGCCAGCTCTGCTCAGCTGACTAACTTCACACTCAGGTAAGATTGTGTTTTCTTTTGTCTCACCGTTTCCAAACGTCAGAACGGTAAATGGTCTGTATTTATAAAGATCTTTTCCAGTCTTGGAAGACCACTCAAAGAGCTTTACATTACAGTTTTGCCATCCACACATTTATATAGTGCATCTATCTGCTGCTCTTTTTCTATGAGGAGGGGCAATTTTGGGGTTCAGGATCTTGCTCAAGGACACTTCGGCATGCGGAATAGGGAAGATTGGGATCAAACCGCCGGCCCTCTGGTAGGAATTCAACATGGGGAAATGTTCGATAATAGTCCTCGTTTCAAATCCTTGCACAAATCCCTCTCCATCATAAGAAATAAGGGAATATTGGAGGAAATTAGATTGAGGATGGATTATGGCATTTTTTTGAAAATATCACGGAGGTTAACTGTCTCTCTGGGAAGTGGGTTGGATTATTTGATTTAGAGTTGAAAACAAGAACATTAAGGGCTGTTTGAAGTGCACTAGTCACCAAGGTTGACATGGATCAAATCAAAATCACGTGTGGCCTGTGACTCATGGGTATTCTCGGGATCTGTGTTCACACATGCGATACGCTGCTATTGACTGAATGAAGATCATGGGTATTACTGGCATAGGTCAATTTAATTCAAGGCTCTGCTCCCCTTTGGAAATGCAGAATATTACTGTTTGACTAAAGATGAGAGCATTTGTAGTACCAATCTAAAGCAATCTTTTTTCTCTGGAGGTCTCTGTGACATCTTTGGTAATAAAAAAAGAGGCACATCACGTGACCACTCAAGTACACTGGGTTTGTGCATGCCGGTGTAAACAGGCATTCCTCGAATAATAGCTTGTCTGCTTCAAACAGCTTTATAATTGTAAAATGCAGAATTCAACTGCACAATAGCTGTCAGCAGAAACAGGATGATTATCCATGTTGGGTTCTACACTGGTAGCCGAGGATAATGCTGGTTGTTTTCTTACAGAAGGGGGGGGTCAGTGGATAGGAGCCTGAAGAATTGACAAAGACTGTGTTTCCCAACACCTCAGTTTCTTCCTGTCCAGAGTAAAATGATAAATGTGAATTGTGTTTTGCCCTGTCGAAGGAGAATTTCTGTCACTGATGAGTCACACAATAAAGATAATCTATCACCTGAAACAGCAGCATTTCCAAACATGAAAAAGTTTGTTCTTCCATTTTTTTCAAGGTGAAATGATGAAACATGAGGGATTGGCAGCTCAAAAGTGGATTTGAATTAAAGGCTCAAACAGTTTGGTTTTCATGGTCATCAGCAGCGAAATATCTTTTGCTATTAGATATCAAATAGAAGCGTGTTGCAGCGTCGCTGGATTTGTCCATGTTAGCTGTCAGAGTAGACAAGTACAGATTCATACTAACTTGATTAGAACTGATGTTATTATTATTATTATTATTATTACTATTATTATTATTATTATAGATACTATCTGCTTTGCTCTCCGCCAGTGAAGAATGAACTGTCAGAAGGAGTGAAATACATTTTTCTCACAGTTATGTACTAAGGAGATTTTGATCATGACAAAGGCATGTCATAAATCTGTCTTTCACGTGTGGTTTGCTATCACATCATGTGATAGATGATATTGGTGTTTGCTGTGTTTTTTGGGTGACGTCCAGTAAGTTGTCCTGACTCAAGGAAACAAGAAAACAGACCAAGAACAAGAAAGACCTTGAAGGCGGCTCATGCAACTATTCCTTTACAATTGTCACAGCCTGTCCCTGTGGATTGAGAAACTCTGTGGTACACAATCAATACTTTATGAAAAATAAATAATACTTGACTCACTCCGGCCTTGACTCGCTCATACATGCTTCAGTGGAGGTGAGCGGGTGAGGAGGCGATTCCTTTTCCACCTGTTCCCACATTCATCCACTCAGGCAGTCCTGAAATGCTGCAGTAGCTGAATATTGATTGGGTGGACAGCTATGCATGGATGCACTTGTCCTTCTCGTCCAATTTCAGAGTTTGTCGTTTGTCAGAATTTCTCTTCAGGTTTCTGGTGCTGTAAAGGAAACAGAGGGACACAGAGCTGAAGGTTCTTTTTCGTCGGAGAAACATTAACTTGCGTCCAGGTGTTTTAAAGGTTTAGATTATTGGTTTCATTTTGTTACCCTCGCGGGAGCAATGAAGCCAGAGAAGAAATCCTGATTTCCCCTCTTCATTCTGTCGCTTTTAATCATTCCTGCTTTAATTCATTTACTCAGTCTCTCATGTTTCGGAGTCCGATAGCAGAAATGTCACCTCCTCTTTCCTCTGTTTCTTTTTTTCCCTTTCCTTTTTCTGTCCTTCCCTCTCTCTTCCTATTATTTTACTCTTCTTTATTTATCTCATCTGCCCCCTCATTTCCTCCTTTTCATTTCCTTTTCTTTCCTTCCACACCATTGCTCTCCTCATAGCAATTGTTCTGGGTTGGAAGTTATTGGAAGACACTTTGTGGTAGTTAACCTTGTATGATGGGCAGTTCTATTTATCTAGTATGTACTGGTGACTGTTTCTATCTCCCCTCCCCCAGCTTATTAACAAATTAACAGGCGCTGTGCATCCCCTCTTCAACAGCTGTCTGTGTGCTTTATCACTGTCTGAATGTCTCATTAAGCTTTGCTTAATACTCTCATCAGCATGATAAACCTGTTATTGATGTCTATAGCTGGAGCAGAGGGACATACAAATTTGAGGTCGATTGAGAAAAGACAAGCCATACCTGTCCGCTCCGGCAAAATGAAGCTGTCATACTCAGTGACAGTTTGATAAAGGTCATATTGTATTACCATCATCACAATAGTCACGTAAAGGGCATTTATTAGTGTACGCCCAGCCACTATGACCATACATTGTTTTTGACTGTATTCTAAAGGCAGTTAAAAGTCACCTATGAGCCAGTTTGTCTTGTTCCATGAGTTTTATTTAGAGGCAGCATGTGGCGATAAATAAACTTGAACCTCTGTATCAACAGGACGCCGTGCCAGTGAGCGTTTCAACCAGGGAGCCCAATCACTCATCTGTGTGACAAATAGGACTTTTACATCCTCTGTTAGTGCCGCGGTGCCTGCCATTTGGCAGGATTGTTGCATGAGCATCTCCCCAGCTCCCTAAACTGCTCCATAAGTACGATAAGCACGTTGCCGATGGCTGGCCATCAGACTGGCTAAACGATGGACATTTGACTGCATAATTAACGATTGCATCTGTTTCAGATTGCACTGGGGTTCAGTGGTGGTACTGTGGCCCCTCAGCGCTGCATTCTCTGAGCCAAAGATGGGAACACAAATTATATCAGGGAAGTAATTACAAACCCTATGTAACATCCTGATAGCAGCCGTGGTGATGAAATGCATCTGGGCCATGCTGTCTCACTCACACAGAGGATGCAATCTCTCTTCTAGGACTTTGATCAAACTGCGTCTGTGTTTTATTCTATTATTTATTCATGTTTTTGAATTGGTCTCATTCTTTTACTTTCCTTTGTTGGTCATGTGCTCTGTGATCTTTCAAAAAGTGTAAAGAAAACTTCATTCCACAAATAAGTAAGGGAAGGGAGCTGACTGATAAAGGTCACAAGGTCTGCTTTGAGTGTATTTGACAGTGTGTGTATCTATTTGTGTGCCAGTTTGCGTCTGGTGGCATTTTTATGTACATGCGTGTGTGTGTGAGTGAATGAGGTGTATGTAAAAGGTGAAACAATAGTGCCACTTATGCCTTGCGTGGTCAGAAGTGAGATGGATGGCAGGTGCAGGACCTGAGAGCTGCTGTTCTCACACACTGTCAGCTTCAGTCTCCACAGCCATCCATCTTCCCTGCCCCGGTTCCTCCCCCTGCCTGCTGCCTCCTCGGGGCCTGCTAACCAAGGCCGTGGACACTAGTTCTTGTTCCCAACCACTCAAAGAAAAACACCTCTTCCAGTCACATGGGATTTTTTTTTTTTTTTTACACAAGGGGGGCTGAGAGAAAGAAAAAAATGGGCTGAAGATAAGTCTCCTTGTTAGTGTCACTTTTTATTAGGTAAGCCCCTCACCACTCAGCTCAATACACGGAGGCGTTTCATCACAGCAGGCCATGTTGTTCAGAGGCCATTACTAGATTAACAGTCCTCCTAGGTTTTCTCATTACTACATTGAGTATGCCATCATGCTTACCTCATTGATTATGCCGGATTAAAGTTTCTCCAAATTGAAAGAAAATAATCGCACTGCACTTACAATTCTCCACAGGCAGCGTCGGTGCTGCAATTAAACACAAAAATGGGAAATGAAATGTTGGGACAACACGGTAATGCATTGGTTAGCACTGATGCCTCACAGCAAGAGGGGTCTTGGTTCAGCCGGGGTCTTTCTGTGTGGAGCTTTCACATTCTCCCCGTGTCTGCTTTGGCTTCCTCCTACAGTCTGAAGACACACAATCTGGAGTTAGGTTAATTGGAGACTCTAAAGAAGATGAACGGTTTTCAAGATATGTGTTCCACATACACGCAGACAGACAGACAGACATACAGACAGACAGACAGACATTTGTCGAATCAGTTGCTAGATATGTTTCTTCATCTTCTTGCTGAGTGGTTTATGAGACGATGCTAATGTCTGAACTGTTACTGGAAACAGAAATAGTTAGCTTATAGCTCTGGCCAAATATAATCAAACCCACCTACCAGCACCTCTTAAAGCTCGCTAAGTAACATTTTTTAATTTATAGAAAAACCGAGGTGTAAAGACGACACTTGGAGGGGCTGTAGAAACAGAAAGAATTATTTAGTGTTACCTCGGCTGTATTGTATTGTTCCTTCTGGTTCTTGCCTCACATTTCATTATAATTAGAAAGCTGTAGCCAGTTCACATTAAAACCAAAGCGTGTGTTTCTCTCTGCTCATTTAGCCCAGGCTGCGTGTTTGTCCCCGTGTGTTGTGTTGGCTCCTCTGCCTCCTGGGAGCCCTCTGACTGATAACACTGGACTGGCTTCACCTTTCTGCTCTCTCATATCATGCACAGCACACAGGGAAGATACAAACACAAAGACCATGCAGCACCCACAGGGTTTGGATCCTTTATCTGATTTATTTTGGTGAGAACCAAAGACTTAGTTAGTTCAGTGTGTGTCTTCTGATCCGCATCTCTCACAGCAGCCTATGGTTGGTAGTAAAGATGGCAGAGTGAGAGGTCAGAGGCTTTAACATAACTACCTGCAGTGGGTCGTAGGAGTTACAGCGGGTCGTCTGTTAAATGGAGAGCAGGCGGTTTGATTCCCAGCTCTTCCATCGTGTGTGCCGAAGTGTCCTTGGGCAAAATACTGACCCCCAAATTTGTCCTGATGCCTGTGGTAGCAGTGTGCGAGTGATGTGTGATAGACGCACTGTATGAATGCTTGAATGTTTGAATGTAACTGTAAAGAGCTTTGAGTCGACTCTATCTAAATACAGACCATTTACTGAACCTTATAGTAAATAATCTAACCCTAACCCATAAAAGTGTTCACTGTATGCGATCATGACCAAAAGACCCGGGAGTTTTTTAATTTTCCAGACCAGCCACGGCACCAGATGCTATCACCTTTTAGCCCTATGCTACCTGGCTTAACCTGTGTTAATCAGATAAACCGGCGTCTGTGCTGTGCGGCTGGAATTGAAGCAGACAGTCTTCCAGGTCATGATGGCACAAGATTAAAACCACTATTATAAAAAAAGTCACTGCTGACAGTGACGTTTGACAGTGATCTTTGACTGTTTGAACTTTTAAAGGTGTCACAATTGCCAAATCTATCAGCTCTGAGAAAGAGCGAGAGTAAAAAATAAATAAAAGCTTTATTCATGCCCTGCGACTGTAAAGGCACTGGTTTGTGTTAGACAGAGTGGCATTTATAGCACGGACATCCATGCCAAGATCTGTGGCCACTCGAGACCTCAGATTACATGCTGGATGTGCAGATGTTGTCACACAAACTTACAAAATGTGCACACAACACTCATGAAGAGGTTATCTTGAATATTTTCAAATTAAATATTAATGCCGGTAGATCGTTTTGTTTAATTGTGCTGAACAGGGAGCAGTGTTCCCCCTCCTGTTGCCTGAGGAGTCCAAACCAACCTCAGCCCAGAGCTGAGCGCAGCTCATCATCAGATTGCTGTTGCTCCTATTATAGATTACACCTCCTCAGAGGCTCGTAATGCACTTTGTTTTTATCTCAAAGATTCAGCGATAAACCGCACAGCTTTGCATGCAGATGAAAACCAAAGACAGGAAAATGTTTCTCTGAACTGTTTATTGGAGCTTTGAGTATATAAAAGAAGGAGCAGTACATAGATTACTGGTATTGTTGCAGCAGAAGACTGGAACTTCTTGGCATCTCTACATGCGTGCCTCTCCTGGCCTGACTTGATTGCAATTCTTGTACAAGAATATTTCATCAACATCTGGCATACTGCAAGCTGCTTACGCTGGGAAAGCCCAGTGGGAAGGTCTGAACATTCAGATGCACAATACTTAACATCTGCAAATTAGGCACTAAGGACACGAAAGATCTATTAGTACAGTTTAAATAATGAGTGCACATAAGGATGAACAGAGAGAGCAATGTTTTTCTAATGCGAAGGGGTAGAGGGTGATTAGAAGGGTAGTAAATCATTAATCGTTGACATTTTCTTTTATCTCTACCATGTTTTGCTTGCTTTATGTAAATAATGAATGATATCCATATTGTTTTATATGTATTTTATCATAGATAATATATGACAATCACATTGAAACTGCCTTTTATTTGAAGTCCTGGTTTAATTGAAATAAATAATTGTACTACGCCCTTGATGATGGCTGTTTGTATTATGGATGGCAAGATGCTGATCAGGTTATATGTCTGTATGCTGCACTTTATTTGGACTGCCCGACTTTCACTTGATCTTATTTATTCTGTAATTTTTTTTCCTTCTTGTGTATTTATATGCGATATACTTGGTATTATTTATATGGTTATACTCGGCTGCAAATTATATTGAAACTTTAATGATGCTTAACGATGCTTGCAGTTGAAAGCTGAAGTTTAAGACATAAAATTTGATAGATCCTGCCGGAGGAAACTGCATTGTCACAAAAAAAAATGAAGATGGGGAAAGTTGTAAAAAAATATTTTAACATATATTCACTTTATATGTTTACATTTTAGAAGTACTCATTGTCTTGATTTTCATTGTCTAGTCATATGGGACATTTGAACTTCACCGCATCCTTGACCTTTTTGTTTTTGACTTTTCACAGAGCGACAGTTGAGAAAGGTGTGACCTTTCGAACAGCAGCACCCAGTAACACTTTACTGTGGGACATCACTCTGGATATGGGTGCAGATGGAACCATCGCTGTTATTTGTCAGAGGAAGGCTCCCATACCAGGAAAAAGGCAAGTGTGTCTAACCTGCCTGTGTGTTCTACCTTTGTGTGTCTCCTTTGTTATCACTGAGAAATTGATTATCGAATCTAAATTGCTATTGTTTGAATGAATACATAATACTCCCAAAGCCCAGAGTCTCACTGTCTAAGTTAAACTGTTTTAATGTAAATCCTGCAAAACATTTCAGTATCTGTCTCTGCACCTGTGGAAAGAAAGAACACGTATCTGTACTGTAGAGGTCTGAAAACAACACACTCCTCAGAGGACATCCCGATATACCCTCTCAGCACAGGTTGGCTGCAGGGGCTCTCAAAAGGCTGCCCCTTGTAAACAATGATTGCTTCCCCCGTCTTTCATTCCCCACCTCCCAAAGTGTTGCATTGTGCATGTTCATGCATTCCTAACATGCAGTAAAACATTGAGCCTGATTTAAAAGCTGCAAGCCCGGGAGGTCGTTACAGCAGAACTATAGTGAGCCATCTTCAAACATAACACTTGTCCATTCAATCTCTGCTCTTAAAAATTCCGCTTGCACCATAACCTTATTAATTGGGAATTCATCCTTTCCCTAACAAGCAGCTCATTTCAAATGTGATGCTGATGCTGCATGACAAATTCGAATTACCAGAGTTATTACAATTCATCCTGAAGGAGATCTGAATATCAGTACTGAATCTAATGGCAATCCAACCAATAGCTGTGGAGATATTTTACAATAAAACCACAAATGTCAACAGATGAATACTGAAGGAAAGGGCAGAGGATCACTGATCAAGTCCTGACCTTAAAAGATCATGTATGGATATTGATAAGTGTTCCTGTTTGTAAGTTGTGGACCTACAGACGGGCATTTCCATGCTGCTAGCGTGGCTGACAAGACATCTAGATGAGCTAATCGACGGATACGAAATTTAAACCAGAGTCCTATACAAGTACATTTGCAAACCCGCACCCACAAAGCTCCATGCGGGACCCGACCCGTCACTCTATCTCCAAGTCAAATCCAGACCCACCCGGTCCCGTTAACATCCAACCCGTCACCCATGATTAAACCTGCTACATACAGTCACTCACATCAAATGGTGAAGAGTTGTGTTCTTGAAAAAGCATCTTTGAATTGTCCCAGCACCTGTTCTCCTGCAGCGATCAGTGTGTTTCCTAGTCTGGTGTTGGTAGGGACAGTTGAGCCCAAGTGAAGGGGTCAAATTTGCATATGAGGCCTATTTAGATGTAAATAATTCTGCCCGTTATATCACTTTTTTGCGGGCTACCCGACCCGTTGCACAACTCTAATCCAAATATCTTGAATGCATCGTATATTCAGCAGAAAACCATCAATACTGGTAATGTTCACTTGATTTGATCCGCTGAGATTGAACTCAAACAGTGAGATTATTTCTGTTTTGTAGTGCAGCTCCCGAGAAGTGCTTGTAAAGCTAAAGCCCTAATCTGTGTGTGAGTGCCTGGCATAGCTGGAGAAGAGCAAGTGTACACAGCCAACTTTCCCAAGAAGGAAAAAGAACAATATGAGGGGACAATAGCATTTGCTGAACTCCAGTACAGAGATAAATTTAAACATCTTGAAGTTAAATGTGGCTCAGACTCCAGAGTTCATACAACACT
Organism: Hippoglossus hippoglossus; assembly: GCF_009819705.1. Taxonomy (NCBI): domain Eukaryota; kingdom Metazoa; phylum Chordata; class Actinopteri; order Pleuronectiformes; family Pleuronectidae; genus Hippoglossus; species Hippoglossus hippoglossus. The sequence goes on along the minus strand of NC_047159.1, from coordinate 20,490,108 downwards.
AGACACAGCCTCCTGTAGCCAGAGACAGAGCACTGACCTTATCTGTGCTCATCATTATTGCTTTGACCTCATTATGCTGTTTTGCCCGTTTGCTGGTGCATGGATTACAACATTGTTTATAGCAATTTCTGTGGGGTTCAACATATTTTTCCACTCAGTCATTTTGGATAATCCTCTCTAAAATGTCATGAAACTAAGGGGACCCCTGCAGAGAGCCTCTACTGTCACACAGCTGTGGACTTTTTGTCTTCATGGCTTTAGTGAGCACTAAAAGTATTTGCCGTATCTGTACATTAAAGCCCTTTTTATCCTTTGTGGCAGCGGCTTGGTTTTGGATCTTAATATTAAAGCGCTGCCTCTCGCAGACAGACCCACGGCCGTAAACAAACTGTTGAAGCGTCAGTCCCCTGAAAGCTTCACAAAACTGGCTGAGGGTGTAAATAGCATGGCAACATCCTTTTATCTTATGGATATCTGTGTTAATGCATACTTAAAGGGATATAAGCGTGCTTATGTGAGTCCAGCCTATCTTGTTTTGATTCTTGACCAGAATTCCATTATTATCTTTTAATCTCAGGTCTCTCAGCAATATGCTAAGATTATTCAATTACACGAAATCTCCGCCTTTCCTCTAATAAGGGCAGATATGAGAGGGGGCTATAGAGAATGACTTGTTTGCTTTGTTGTTGAGTCTGAACCTTATTGGGGGATTAACAAAATATGATTTGCAGTTTCTCCTGTTGTTGTTGCTTTAATGCACAAAAGGCAGCCGGTACACAGCCCTATAGAGGTCATTTAAATTCAGGATGCCGGTCCAACTGTGTCTGCACAGCGCTGACACAAATATATATAACATGTACACACCGGCAGCAGTGGGTCTGATAATGTCCATGTGGGTACAGAATGTGCATTCTTACTGTGTTTTGTCCACCTATATATCTTTCCTCCTGTTCAGCACAGAGCCAAGAAAATAAAACCAGGGATACTAACTTGGGAGAGGCCAAGGGATAGTATATTGAATCCACGACTAGGACACTCTATTGCTGTGAGGTCATTATAGGTTACAAAGCCTTCAACTTTTTGGTGCATGCAGAGCGCCTCTGTCCTCAGACCACCTTTTATTCTTTATACACTTATCAGTAGCAGCAACTCCGGCAAAAGGCCAGAAGAGAGAAATTCATATCTATTCCTTTTTTTAAGTTAGATTTGTGAAAATGCCTAGAGATGCAAAGCTCTCCACAAATTCAAAAAAAAAAAAAAAAAAGGAGGGGGGGGGGGGGGGGGGGATTTGGGTCTTGTCGCGACTACTGGGGATCACGCCGCTCTTCTACAAATCTCTTCGCTTACTACCCAAGGGGCAGAATTCATAACATCGCACTATGAATTTTGAGCCGGATATCTCCGAACCTCCAGTCTCTGCAAAGTCTTCTAGTATTTATCAAACGAAACGTCTAACATCCTAATGCAAAGCGTGACTTCATCAGAATCTTTAAAAAGAGAAAAGACAGCTCTCCAGGATCCATGAGCATCGCGAGCACTGAGCACCACAGGCTGAAGTGAAGGGGGCTACACTGCCGCAGAAGCACTGGGCCTCTTTCTAGGCACAATTATCTCTGCAGGGCCTTAAAGAGAGGGAAGAGAATCTGAGACTCCAATGGTGAAGTAATCGTATAAAGTATCATTGGCTGTGATGGAAAGATTTTGTGTTCCTGCTGTTAATGTGCAAAGTGAAGGTGTTGGAAGAATCACGCAACCACCAAACTGCCAAAAGACACAAAAAAAATGCAGCATCCCACCGCTTTCACACAATCAAAACACAACATGCATAATCTGCAGTAACATTCGTTTTACAATATGTCTTGTCAAATATTACCTTGCCTTTGTTTTATTACCTCCACCAAGGAGTTAGTGTTTTATTTGTGCTTGTTTGTCTGTTGGTGAGTTAGTAGGATTACACAAAAACTAAAGGATAGATTAACACAAAATTTGGTGAAAGGATACACTATGGGTCAGAAAAGCCCCCATTACATGTTGGTGTGGATGTGGATTAATGGGCAGATCCAGGGATTGTTTTTCATTTTTGTTCACATTGCAACATGGCCTTTTGAACATTTTCATACATTTTTCACAGAATTAAAAATGAATCTTGATGGGAAAATCAAGCATGTTTAGGGGACTGATATTTGACATATTTGGTGGAGGTATGTACTCTACTCATTCTAGTTTTTACACATAATTTGTCTCATTCGGATTGTACGCAGGAACTGTGTAGCCTGTACTGTATCTATATCTGTGTTTGTGTTCTACTGTTTTCGTCTCGTTAATCGTGCTCTCTGTTCCCCACCCAGGCTTGATAGCAGCCTGCTGGAGGTGCTTCAGATGGATTTTGAGGTTGAGGAGCTGAGCAGTCCTCTCGACAGTCAGGTGATTGTATGGAAACTGGAGCTGCCGTCCGTGACCCAAAACCTAACCAAGACCGAAGGAGCCATGAGAATCTACACCACTCAGAGAGACTTTGTCGGCTTGGCTCCACTCGTAATGGTGAGTTCGCTGACAGCCTCCATGTCACACCTAATCATTATTAAAAACCTGGCACGGATGTTACAGACAGCCGCGTTTCCGATAATGCTTGGACCGTATCCTTTGAGCGTTGATGCATGAAAATATCATAAAATGCACTTTGCTGTGATCCATTCCTGTCTGGTTTGCATATGCAGACGGCTGGGTATGCTTGGGATTGTTTAGCAAATGGGTTCTATTTTGAGCAGAGAGTGACCTTGTGTTGTTGACTGTCAGCGAGCTGATGTCTCTCCTCTGTGTTGTTCTGCTCTGTTCTGGCGTGCAATATGTGGTCATCTTCTCCGACAAACAGCTGCTTCATGTGGTGCTATTTTGGTGCAGCAGGCCTCTTTATCATGCTACCTCTATAATTAATCCACGATATAATCCCCCACTACTAAATATGGAACATTACACAAAAGTTTATACCGCGCTGAATTACAGCGTCCAATCTGATGTATGTCACCTGGGACAGTGACTTCCTAATCCAGCGTTATTTGAGAATGACACATGACAACTTGTCATATAATACACTCACACTGCCCTCTCCCGTGTCTCTTAATTTGTTTAACCACATACTATCAAAAATGTATGTAATTTATGTCAGATTAAAGTTAGGAATGGCTGGACTTTAAATTATGGCTACGTTTGGGCAGTAGTTTACTCCCATTTCACAGAGCTAAATGCTGCATTTCCATCATAATGCTGCTGGATTGCTTGAAGTTATAAGGGTTTACCACAGTGTCCTGACTTGAGAATTGGACATGGTTCATCTCCTTTGTGGATTAGAAGCCGACCTCAGGCTGAGGCCCAAACATGCAGACATTGGATGGTTGACTCGAAGGAACATTAGCATTGACTGATCCTGCTACTGCTGCCGCTCAATACTTCTACATGATGGCGGGAGGCCTCGCTGACACAACCTTCAGATCAGTGTTTTTTCAACTATATTGTAATGACAGCTGGAAAAAAAAAACGATGTTCAGTTGTTTCAGCTTCATTTAAAGCAGTTTAATAGTCGAGGGACACGTATCCATCTGCTTCATCCTCGGAGCGGCCAAGTGTCTCTTTAAATTTGATTTAACTGATCATTCACAGAACTTGACCGGGCTGTGTTCCGCTGCTCTCACACTGATCTACACACACACGGACACACACAATGTTAAATCATTTCAACTTCATTTGAAACTGTGTTTCTACAGTGGAGGACACATATCCATCTGCTTCATTTATAGGCTTTGATTATTCATGCATGCATACAAATGGTTCTCTGTACACACACACACACACACACACACACACACACACACACACACACACACACATACTTGTGGACATTACATTGACTTACATTGATTTCCTGGAGACTTTCTCTAACCTCAACCATGGTTACTAACCCTTACCTTAACGTACGCCTAACCTAACCGTAACTTAACCCTTACTCTAACCTAAATCAAACCTTAACCTAACCCTTACCTTAACCTTAACCTAAACCTAATCTTACCTTAACCTAAACCTAAACCTAAACCTAAACCTAAAGTTAAAGCTAAACCTAACCTTAAAACGAGTCTTCACCTTAAATCTCAATGATTTACATCATGTGGACTTGATTTTTGTCCCCATAAGGAAGATAAGTCCCCATATTGTGGGGACACAAACACACACACAGATGCAGCGAGATACCCGGTAAATTATAAATAGACTGTTTTATCCAAATCACTGTATAGCTTTTCTTGCATTAACCCGTTCAAATACATGAACTCACATACTGACAACCCAACTATGACGCAAGGTGCTAGCCTCACCATGCTGAGCCTTTTGGGTTCAGGATCTCGCTCACACCCACTGGATTTCTGCGTGGTTAATGGAAGCCAAAGATGGAGCTGCGCCACCTGCTTTACCTGCCATAGCTGCCCTCTTTAATAATACATTGAGCAGTACGGAACAGGCTGTACTGTATATGCATAGATATGTGTAGAGATTAATCCTAGTCCGTGTCCCTGTCGTTAGTTATTTGGCCGTGTTTGAACTGATATGACATTGCTTTGAGGGCCGTGCCAGTGCAGCAAACTCCAAGCTTAGCTCTCCCTCACATGTGGTGACCTGATCATCACCCTGTGTAAACCCTGCTCCCTTCACCAACCTCCCGTGGGGGAAGCGTTTGGGGCAAACAGGATTACTGAGTAACTGACTCCTAAACATGAAAACCTTTAGATGTCTGGTAATTCCACCGCATAAGATGTAAAAACAAATGTAATATAATTATTGTATGAGGTTTGATATATTTTGTTGTTTAGACTGTGTTTTATGTTCCTTGTCGCTCTGCAGGACACAGAGATCCTGAACACAGCCGTGTTGACTGGAAAGAAGGTGGCGATGCCTGTGAGGATAGTAGCTGTGGAGGAGGATGGAGTCGTCACTGATGTGTCTGACTACACAGACTGCAGCTCCAGTGATGAAGATGTTCTGAAGGTAAGATTTCCTCCTCTTTCTTTCATAGTATATTGTACAGTGAATAATAGCTTTCTGATTCTTTATTTCTTCATTCTTTGGTTTCAAGTATTCCAACTGCAGTTGTTATTATGTAGCAGATATTGCTCCAGTCTATTTGCGAAAAAGGACACTGACAAGGTAAGAGGTGAAATTGCTGTGGAATTTCTTTTAAAGATATTTTCTACACCTTTTTTATTCAACTTTAAATAGCGTTCTCTGTAGTGGTATTATGTACAAAAAATATTCAATCACCTCTAGTAAATGGCTACCTGGGAACAAAAATGGGTTTAGCAGTAATGAACAGAAAAATGAGAGATATGTGTCTTTGTCTGCCAATCCCAATGCTAAGGTGAGAAAGAGAAATGTGGAGGAGCTGCTCCTCCACACTAAAAAGCTGCTCCACAGGGGCAAGGTGGGTCTCATGTGTGATGGTGAGGACAGATGCGGACAAATAAGTTGTGCCAAAGTCACCTCTGATCCCCGTCTCTTTTCCACACAGTAAAACAAACTATTAGTTGGGCTCTGACAACATCGTCCATTCATCTTCTAGACAATGAACAGCCACTGCATTAAATTGCTCACCCCATGGTCCGCCTCCGTGCGCCCATCCTATGACTTGTCCCTTTTATCCTGTGAACCTGAGCACGGCTGACTGCCAAAAGCCGGCTTTGTTTACTGATGAAATTGAAAGTGAGGCCCCTGGCCCCTGAGGTCTGGGCCTGTGAATGTATTTACTCAAGGCTAAAGTGGCATTGTAAACAAAGAATAAAGACATGCAGCGGACTCCAGCTCTCTAATATATATTTTTTCTACTGGTCAAATATGTCCCAAAGCAGGTTCAGCAAACAATAGATGTCTTGGCTAATAAATGTCATGTTTTGTGCAGTGTTGTGTGTTGCTCCATGAGCAGATCCAGAGGACTGTACATACAGTAAGTGCCAATGTTTTAAGTGCAGATGGGTGTCAGCTATAAGAAAAGCAGGATTATGTGAGGATGTCAAGAGGCCAGCTGTGAACTAAATCAATCTTTTCAACCCTGTGTTGTAGCCAACTTTGCTGTTGTTCTAAGCTTACTGTAGCTCAGTGTATTCGCTGACCAGATAGCAGCTTCAGTCACAAATATACCCTTTAATCTTCTTAGTCTAACAGCTTGACTCAGATATCTTTTCTCTTCTGGTGTGCCTGAAGAGTATCAAATCTGCTCGTGATAGAGGGGGGGTCAGGATTTATGCAGAATGAGCAGCTCATGTGGCAAAACAAAGGCAAAACAAAGTCTAATCTGTCATGATGGAAAGGTTTTCCCCATGTGCATGGATGACGGATGGATTTAGAATTAGGGATGAGCAATACACAAAACAATAATACATTTATTTATTTGAAAAATAAAAACCATATCATTATTTTTGTAGATTTTGTGGTTTCAATATGAGTCACGATTTGAGAGGGAGTCGTAATTTCTGTATTTTTTGACAATAATGTGATGGGGGTCTGTACCAAAGCAGAAGGATATGATTTGTAGGCCGGGAATCTCTGTAGCAGCACAATGCTTCATTCATAATAGTAAGATGTGACACATTTAACCTCAATCAACAATTTGCAGCTTCTGAGATTTGGATATTGCACTTGACCAAATTACAATAACAATATATGTACATGTGTGTCTATTTAGTTGGTCAATCAGGACTTTTAATGACGTGGCGATTTGACTGAATTGCATTAAAGATTGAGTAAGTGATTCTAATCCAGTACTTTTGGTCAAATTCAGTAACTGTCAACTAGGTGTCCATTCTTTGTGTGCTTAACATATATGTATTCTGTGTTTCTACACAAGCCTGGCTCTGTACATTGGAACTGGCTTGGACAGAGCAACACAATCAGGAACAAAGGAGTTAGTGCTTGTGCACAGGACAGTGGAGAGAAGAGGGGAGATGGGGAAAGAGGGCAGTGGGAGGGACAAGTGGTAAATATGGCACATGCACCAGACTGTGTGGTGTTGAGAATGGGCTTGCCGAAAATGGTGGCGATGTTAAGGCCAGTGTTAGAGTGTCAATGCTGCCTATGGGGCAAAGAAAGTAAGGGAGCTAGTAAAAACTTATGGACCCACATATATGAATCCACTTGATGCAGCAGCCCATTTGAGTTACATTAGTTAAGTAGGGTTTTACTATGTTCTGTTGAGGCAATATGTCAGTATTGTCAACTAATGTTTGTGATAGCAAATGCAAAAACAGGTATCCGTGGCATTTCTGTGTGTCTGGTAACATAAAGTAGAATGTAACAAAAAGACATGTTGTTGGTGAGATAGTTGTATTGTTGCCAGCAAGCCATCACCTCATTTCTGCATGTTAGCTTTGTAGCAGCAATGGGTAATGGTATTTGATTGTATAAAGAAAAGGCAAATTGTTATATAGCCACAAAGACCTAAAAAAGTGGACTTATTTAGCTGGATGCTTAATTTGTACTACTCTGCTGCATTTTGGATGCAGTGTTTGTGCGCATGGCTTTTTTTGATTTGCGTTTGGAGGCTTGAACTTAATTTCCCCCTCAGTAACACAAATGCTGTATTTATTCTGCACACTCTCAGCTTTATTAAATGTCTGCCTCTTTTTAATACTATACCCAATGATGAAAGTCAAATCCCATTTTAAATAAATATCCTTTTTGACATCCAAAACACTGCGGGATATTCCTGGCAGCAGAATGAGATTGTGACCAGGATGGGTGGATGGATGGCACATTAACACAGTATTCTTTTTTAACTAATGCTTCAGAATATTATTTAAACGTGACTCGTGTTAAGTTCAGTGGAGATCCTGGAATATGCTTCTGTGAAATAAGGGAAATGTTGTAGATCATGGATGACTGGTTGTCTGCCTGGTAAAACAGGTGACTTCGCTATAACTCAATCAGACCTTCACTGTCTTTTGTTCCATGCTTGCATTAGAAATTTTCCATAGCAACAACTGTTCCAGGGCCTAAGTGCCACATATTGTAAATCTGCTGTTTGGATATAAATCAAGCACAGAATTATCAGTGCAGAAAGGTCAGGGCATCTCAGTTAGCAGCAAGGGTGACACATAGTGATGTAGTCATTTCAAAGCCAAAGCTGTGGTCATGGGTGCATGATGACTGACGCTCCGATGCGAATGATGACACGAGACCCTCTCAAAAATAGCTTGTCACTGGAACAGCACATCCTCTGGCCAACAGTTGCAAATAAGAGAGGGGGATCTATTTGCTATTTGAATTCCTCCTTAGGCTATCTGTCAAAGTCACCATTTTTCTTCCTTCTGCTCCCCTGTGCACTTCCACAGGCTGGTGACTGAATTTTAAATGCTGCGTTAATTATCCAATTTGTTCAGAGCAGTGGCTGCTGAGAGGACCAATGGAAATTACCTGACTCATGTCTCAAAATTTTCATGAGATCTTTCAGCAGTTGCCCAAACTTGCCAAGGTCACCTTTGGAATTACAGTGTGATGTATGCACTTGGCTGTGAAGGACTGATATTCAGCGCTGCACCACATGATATTTTGATTAACATAAAATTGCAATGCTAGTTTTCCTAAAGCTTCGGACCGGTGATCATCGCAGTAGTTTATTGCAGCCAGCTGACATTACTATGGTAACACACGCAGTGCAAAACTGCCTCAAGGCCATTTGATGTTGTAAGAATGACTTTTATGAGATATCAGATTATTCTCTGTCATGGGTTAGATGAGTAACAGCTCCTTCATTGACAACCATCTCAGCCTGAGTTTGATATAGACTGTTTATACGAGCGTACATACACAAAAACTTTGATATTATCATAGAAATTAAAATGATAAGATATTCATTTAGCTTTTATCTCTTCCTTCCCAGGTGTCGGACAGGTGCGACTATGTTTTCGTGAATGGCAAAGAGACAAAGGGTAAAGTGAAGATGATGGTGAACTTTACCTACAGCTACCTGAGTGCTCAGCTGGAAATGAACGTGTGGATGCCCCAACTCCCCCTCCAGATCGAGGTGTCTGACACAGAGTTGAGCCAGATCAAAAGCTGGAGGGTACCCATACTAACCTCTAAAAGGTGAGACACACAAACAAACAAAGTGTTTAACACAAAAACTGTGCTTATTTAGGTTCTAGATGGGATTTCTAGAAGCGTACTTCAAAATCATATCTCTCAAAGGGTTTAGGGTTTTTATTCCATTACATAATGTATTGTAATATCTCAATGTGATCCAATCAAGCAAAGAGACAGGATTAAGTGATTGAAGAATACCAGGTCAAATCATTTGCTGTGTGACAGGTGTGACCTGCATGTGTGTTTCTGTGTTCATGTCCCAGACCTGGCTGGAACAGTGAAGAAGAAGACAGGAAGGGGAAGGGCTGCATGCTGCAGTATCAGCACGCACTGGTGCGGGTGCTAACTCATTTTGTGGCAGAGCAGGCGGACCCTCGGGATCCTAAGGCCTATTTCCTGGGCTCTGATTGGCAGGTGGATGTCACAAGGCTGGTTCGATACTTCATGAAGGTGGAAGACCCTCGAGTGGCAAGGCTGCAGGCTGGAAGAGTGCTGTCGGGGCGGGATCTTGGGACCACCACCATCCAGGTAATAATCTGAACTACTGCTTGGATTAACATTTGCCAAAATAAACTGTGACCAATGTCATAACAAGAAGCAATTGAGTCCCTGGATTAGATTAGAAAAGCAGTAGGATTTAGGTTTGACAAGGTCATGAATTTAACCTAACTGAACTGGTTCTGACAGGAAGATACAGTCTGAGGCACCCTAATTAATTTGTTGTATCTGATATTATTCTGTGACAGGTGTTTTCTCCACTGTCTGACACAATTTTGGCGAAGACAACTATCAAGGTTGTGGATGACAAAGTGACGATTACAGAGTTGGGGGTCCAGCTGGTTACAGGCCTCTCCATGACTTTACAGCTCAGTCCAGGAAGCAACAGGGCCATCCTGGCTACCACAACCACACAAGAGGTTCTACAGAGCCCCAAACAGGTAACAGTCTTCATAGATCTAAACATTTTAAGAACAAAGTTTAGATTCAAAGCAGTATTACAATTTCTGCCATTTTCTGCTCTTTCAGGAAGCTTTGGTCAGTGCCTGGGTGCAGTTCAGTGATGGCAGCCAGACACCTCTTGATATTTATGATCCTGCTTACTACAGAGTGACGGTGACATCCCTGAATCAGGGCGTGGTGTCTGTGCAGGGCACACCTCCGACTGTGGTGGCAGAGGGAGAGGGCGAGGGAGTTCTGGTCAGACTAGAAATGTCCATCTGTGAGGCTTGCCAGAAGTCCAAACGCAAAAGCACTGTAGCTGTTGGCAACGGCAGCCTGAAGATCAAATTTCAGGGGAATAGCGGACGGTCAACCAACAGCAATACCAGCAGCTTCGAGAGTAGCACTGTTAGCAGAAAGGACAACGGCAGTGACTATGGAAATGATGGGGAAGAGGTGGACAGTGAGAAGAAACAGAGGAAGCAATCTCCACCACGCAGCTCAACCTCAGAAAGAGAGGAGAGCGCCATGCAAAAGATCACTACCACCATCAAATCTATAGAAAGAACCTTCATAACCAGTGGCAGCCTTGGAGGAGTGGGTAAGACCAGCAATTCAGGAAACCCCAGCAGTCCTACCACGGTGGTAAATTTCAGCATGATGAGCATCCCCGGTGACGGCAGCAAAGGATATGGCTCAGACAACATGATAGTGGAGGATATGAGCAGTGTTAGCTTTACTAGCACTGTGAAAGCCCCTGGGAACCTGGTAAACTACAACAACTTCCCCACCAAGGTGGAGGAGACAGCAGAGGTAGAAATTGGTGGTGAAGAAATGTTGGCAAACAGGCCTCTCACAGACTTGGAGATTGGCATGTACGCTCTCTTGGGCGTCTTTTGCCTCGCTATCCTGGTGTTCTTGGTAAACTGTATTTCACACGTTGTTAAGTTCAGACACAAGAAGCCTCCCTCTCATACCCATGAGCCTACAGGGCACAGGCATGACTGGGTATGGCTCGGCACGGACGCTGAGCTGGTGATGAGTGTGCCAGGTAGCCCTGTGCAGCAAGACTCCCAGACTACCACCACCGTGATAGACATTGGGCCTGATAAGACCACCTCTCTGTCCAGGAGGCCCAGTTGCTTGGCCTCTGTTACAGACTCTCCCCTCGGTTGCGTGGGCTCCCTCAGGAGCAAACCTATGCACACTGAGTCCCTCCACTCGCCGACCAGCAAGAGAAAGAGAGTCCAGTTCACCACCTTCTCCACACTGGAACGCCAGCATTCACCACCCAGGGAGAACGGCCATGGCATCCACTGGGTTGGGAAGGAGGACAGTTATGAGGAGGAACCCCAAGTGCCCATCACAGAGCCTGGGGACCAGTTATAATACAGAACCTGATCAGACCTCACATGTACAGTAGATGTGGCTTTGATCACCTCAATGCCTTTGTTAACTCCAACAACTGTGAAGAACATGTGATTTTGGAATTGCCCTCCTCTACATTTCATTACCTATCAAGGCCTTTTACATGTACATGTACTGTATAATATTGTTAATATTGGTGAGTGGATGCGCGGGGAGATGTTAAAGATGGCTGACCAGATGGACTCAATATTTACACAATGTTTAAAGCCACCCAATGTTAATGCTGCATGTGGATATCTACTTCTCTAATTTTTGCACTCACATGCTGGGATATACAGTATAGACACACTGACAAAAGTATCTCAAATTACAAACCCAATATATCCAATTTCCAGTTATAATATAGAACTCAGTCGGACAGATATAGATTTCACCAAAACTGTGGCTTTGATCAAACATAATACTGGCTGAAATTGGTGTTTTGTATTATGAAATATCCAGGACCATTTTCTTTGTAAATTTAATTAATTAATTTTCATTTAATTTTCTTTCATTAAAATACTATGATCTTGACTGTCGCCTTTCAATTGATTTTCTAATATAAGACGCTTACCAGTTGGTAACAGGATGCTGGTCAGGTACTGATGTCTATATTTTGTGTAATGTTTCATTGTACAGCGTGACATAGTGCAAAATATTTGAGAGAACAATCACGTTTTTCTAACCAGCCAAAGGCCCAATGTGTTGCCAAAATCAACCTTTGAAATGGCAAATTACAACAACCTTTTGTGCCTCTTTGCCCTTTAAACAAATTGAGTTTTTGCTAGCCTCTGGAATCTGTACAAATTGCGCTTTATTAAAAATGAATGTGGTAGCAAACAGACTGCAGGGGAAAGCAACATTTGAAGCATTTTTAGCAACAGTAGATTAGCTGATCCTGCACTGCATCTGAAAGAAAATCAAGATTTAATGGCACTTCAAGAATTTATGCTGTTTGCAATACAAGCTGTTTGTATTACAAACAGATTTTTTGCCTCAGCAGACTGAATAATTTTATAACCACTACACATTTTCAGATCATCACCCAGTTAAAAACAACCCGTGGAGCTGTTTGCCTTTATTATTAAGACTCTCATACATTTATACTTGACCATAAATACAGTACATTATCAATTTCAAACACAGTACATAAAATATATTAACACGGCAAACAACCATTTCTACTGAAGTTCTTTGGTTCAAAGTGCTCTGCTGCATCATTTCAGTTTGGCAGTGCAGATAAAACTGGATTATTTTGTAGAAGACACATGTGAAAATGATATCTACAGTATGCCTGATAGATACACCCGTGTAATTCCCTGTCGCTACTGTTCCTGAGAAAGTCGAGTTGAATGTGGTGATCTTAGTGCAGAATGTCCACCAGCCGCTGGTAGGTTTCTCTCTCTTGTTTCAAGCTGTGATGCTCTTCCACGTATAGTTTTCCGTTGCGCACCACTCTCTCTCTCAGCTCGTGATCTGACAACAGCCTCTGAGCTTGATGCACAAATTCCTGGACCGGAAAACAAAAGCAAAACAAGTCTCATTTACTGCCTGATGCCACTTGGAGCTGGTCATGAAAGTTGCCAGAAGATATGTGTTTTTTTAAGCAATTAAGACAATCCAAGGCATAAGAACAGAGCTCAGATAAAAGGCTGTGCACTGATTAGTAAATACTTCAAAAATACATTGCCAAAAGATGGAGATATGTGTCTCCAGAGCCAAATAGGACTATCCAAAAGACCTTTTTAGTCCATCCTATAATAGCTGCCACCTCTCATTTAATTATGAAGAAAGGAGAAACCAAATCAAGTTACTGCAAACGTTAAAACAACACTACCCAACCAGCTGTCAGCTGGATTTATTAATTATACATTACAAATGAGTAATGTTGCCATCACTGAGCATTGAATGAAATGTAGGTTAGCCACAAAGCATCCTGAATCCTAGTTGCTCAATTGTTGGCCCATTAGACTGAGAGAAGCCTCCAACAAAAGGAAGCTAAAGTGCCTTAAAGTGTTCCTACAGCATGGCAGCCAACATTTGCTGCCGCAGAGGGCCAATAGGCACACAAACTTTTAGACGCTGCCAGTCAGCAGGCCACTTCACTTTACTTCACTTCAGTCAAGTGATGTGATTATGTCTGAAGAGGCTCTTGGTTGGAAACAGCTCTTCTGTGTGGCCATATGAGAGCAATAAATCCTCAGCAACAGGATTAAAGCTCAACTTATGAGCAGCATGCTTATAATCACTTCACTCAGTGCAAATTAAAGAGCCAGACAGGGGAGGAAATTCACTTTTCCCCCCCGACTTGATTTGTTCTTTTACACATTACTTTATACCTGTGCACGTGTAGTAACATTGAAAGCCTAAATAATGAGGAAAAACTGACAATCTGAAATGAGACAGGATTTTGATATGTGAAATAAAAGTAGATCAACCACAAGGAAAGTTTTGGGCTGAAAGACCAGCGCTCGCTGCCCATTAGTCCTGGCTGAGGTCGTGGTTTATCCAGCCCAAGTCGCTGCAACCATCTGTGAGAGCTTCCTCCTGGCAGCTCAGCTGAGCACGTGACCCCCCTGGAGAGGACTTATCTCCACCGTTACGGCAACATCACGCTAGATGACAGCACCATGCTCAAGCCCTCGGTCAGCTGGCCTTAACCTATGTCATCCTCCCTTTGCATGAAACCTCATTAAATATCAGAATGAAGTGTTCTCATGGGGGCTCTCTTTCCTGCTTGCTGCTACATGTTGCATCACTATGTGTTAATGGGATATCTTTGCTCTCTCGCTGAAGGCTTCACTTTCTGATTCTAATCTGTGCACCTGAGAAAACTCTTTTAATATTATGTTACCTATGTTTGGACTAATGATAAGAATTGAAAGTACAAAATGTATCAAAATGATGAAAAGTTGGAGTACTCTTTCTTAAAAGTTTCTAGGCTTTTTAAGATAAATCTATGCCAGGAAGATGAAACACACCTGAAGACATCCTGAGGCTGGGCTTCAATACTACGTATTAGCACTAAGTACTTTTCCAGTCAGCTTAGGTCGCAGGTGTAGGTGTTGGCCGCAGAGGTATATGCAGTAGATTCTCTGTGCAAGCCCTCAACACAGTGTTAAAGCTTAACAGGGCTTAACGCATATGGTGACCTGGTCAGTGACTGTCACTATATACCTTAGGAGACGAGTACAACAGGCCAGTGAACTCATGCTGCACCACAGCTGAATTTCCTGTTATGTCCCTGGCCAGCACAGGTACCCCGAGGTCCATGGCCTATTGGAGCAGAGAGAACATTACAACACTCAAAAGTCACACACTGCGATTCGAAATAAATACGAACAAAAGTTACTCACTCTTTATATTCTCATCAAGGGAATAAAAAAAAAGCACCTGAGCTCCGTGGAAATTGTGCAGCTCGGCTCCTCTACACTTCAGTGCAGAGTTGAGTTCACTTACAGAATTAACAATCTGTATCCGCTAATACCTTCAGCAGGTTGTTGAGTGAAACATGTTAACATACTAATCAGACTTTAAGCCCACTGTGGATTGTCTTAATCGACTGTGTTTAAAAGAGATTAAGTGGATTTGCAGGTTTTGCTCACTCAGGAATGGGAAGATTTGAGTCAAGCAATTAATTTGGGTAATTGTCCCTGAAGTGGTCAGATAACATTGTAGCAGGGATAAGGACTCCTGTAAATATTCACATTCGATAAATCGAGTTTTCATTCCCTTAATATTAATGTGCACCACAATGCAGGAGCAGCAGAACGATAAATTGAGTTTAACAGTATAAATGTCGAAGGCACGACACGGTATCCTACAATTACCCATGAGCCCTGAAGATGTTTACCTCCAAGATCGCTGCTGACATGCCCTCTGAGATGGAGCTGTTGACCATGGCGAAGCACCTTTTCATGGCAGCGTGAAGCTCCTGTTGGCTCCTCTCCTGGGCCAAGAAGACCCCTGCTGTTCTGCAGACGCAGTGGCAAAGCTCAGTTCTGCGTGACTCAGGGTTCACAGAGGCATGAATGATACTGAGCAGCAGTGACAAGCTCAGGGCAGGAAACATGGCTACACTATGCCTAACATGCACAGAGTGTGCAGGTAAAGTCCTAACCAGAGAGGGCAGCTTCCTGCCGCACAGATCGTTGTTGCGGTGAAGGCCCCCGGCGAAAAACTGAAAGCCAAGACTAGAGAGCAGCGCGACAGGAAAAAAAAAGGATCTTGATGCTCCCCTCAGATCTGCATTCTGTTCAGATTATGCTAAAATAAATGTAAGCAATCATTTCTTGTACCACATGGGATAAATACAAGGAAGAGCAACCATCAAAAATGTTATAGGAGCAAGATCTTGGCAATTAAACTGTCAGATCTCAAGTTTGCTTTCATGAGACGTGTAATTGATTAAAAAAATTCAACAAAACAAAACAGATGGTTTACCTTTGAACAACAGCTTCCACTTCCACAGTAAACACAGGATCAATCTGAAGGATTAAAAATTACAAAGACACGTGAAACCCCTTATCTGAGCACTGAGCTCATCAAGGATGACAACAATGACTTAATCAGGAGGACAAAATAAACAATGACGCAAAATTTATAATTTCTATTCAGAGCAAATCATTATCTTGCAAATCCTGTATTTTCAGAGATTGGGGTCAGGATGGGGTGGGTGGCCAATCTGATTAATTGCAATGTGGGATTTGCCTGCATTAGCTTGCCCACAGAAAAGTCAAAGCATAGTAATTTAGGTCAAAGATGCTACGAAGCAGGATCCTTCGTTTTTTTTTTCTCTATCTGTCATTTTATAGCGCATGGAATTTCTAAATTGAATCTGCTTTGCAGCACATGTGCATTAAAATCAAAGAACTTGAACTAAGAACATTTTTGGTATCCTGCTGTAATCTGGGATTAAGCAGACATTGTAGAACCAGCGGGGGATAGATCACGATAAAGGCTGCATTAACAAACACAAATGATTTAAGCACAGATTCTCTGCTGTCCCGCAGTGAGTCAACAGAAAACAGAGGGGAGGGACATCAGCAGTCAGAAGGGGAAGGCAGATGTTACACCAATGTTTTTGCTTGTCCAAGTGAATTTGTCATATCTTTCCTTTTCTGAGATAATCACGATGCTCTCTTTTCCTCTGCTACATAATTTCTGTTTTTAAAGCAACTCATATGGTGCAAATGTCTGCTACTGTGTCAGATCTATCATTATTTTTTCACCGTAAACTTTCAGTTCATTTTCTTTCATTGTGGTAGAAAGTATGCTGCAGATCGTGTTGCTTGAAAAAAGCCCAGTTACCGAGCAGTGAGATGTGTCATCGCTCTCAAACTGACCTGAATTTCACTCTTAATGACAGATGCTGTGCAGCCAGACCACTTATTACTTGCATGAAGTAGCTGTGGATTCATGGTGCATCATGACAGCCCGAACCAAACACGTCTCAATCTAACTTATGTCTTGTGTTTTTTATTTTTATTTTACAGTATCCTCATTAATGTCCAGCAATGTTTACGTTTCATTAACTGTGGAATCCTGAAATTATCAAGGGCCCGAAATCTGACAGTCTTAAAAAATACATGTTTATCGTGAGAATAATATATGGCTTTTCATTTCTCAGACGAACAAACAAACAAACACGCTTCCACTGTGATTCAGGGGTGTTGAGATGAATCACGCGTCTCCGCTTGCACTGAACCATTTCATCAAACAGCAAGAAAGCAGAGCAGAGCAAGACGCTTCAGTCCATGTCTAATTGAGTTGTTTATGAGCAAAACTAAAGCAGAACATGCCTCTTGCCTGACTCCGCCGTTTGATGCTACACTCAAATACGGCACGATGATGTCATATCAAAGCAAGTCAAAGGGCGAGATGAAGACAAACATACAGCGAAATCAGCGAGTGGGAAATTGGAAATAAAAATCAGGAAAAACACACAAGAGCTGTAAGAGCACTGAGGCGGCTGCTGCTGCTGCTGCTGGCCGGGATATGACTTCTTTCTGCAGAACAGCATAAAAGTGCAATCAGTAAAAAAAAAAACTTACAGTAAATGTAAAGGCTGATTTATGAATATCATAAATCATGGCAGGCTGCAAGAGTTCAATTGATTTTCTTCCAGCTACTAGACTTGTGCAGTCAGTGCATGTGCAGTTAATGTCTTCAAGGGTGACACATAGGAAGGAAGCATGATGTTGTGTGACAGGGCTAACGGCTTTTTACCAGCACACGTCCAGAGACATGCCCATCCATGTGTATTCAAATGAGGTAGCACTGCACAGGTCACTAGACAAACGTGAGTGCTAATCTGGGGCATGAGATGCATCAGTAGACCAAACACTACAGCTGCTGCTGCTGCTGACCCTCGCCCTGTGTTTAGAACACTGCCATTTCCTCCCGGCGATGACTGTTAATTCCAGCTAAACAGCTAAAGCCAGTATCTCTGCTACATCCAATTAGAGGCATCCTGTATTCCCAGGGCAGGTTTCGAGGTAATTTAACAGTACAAAGAGTCACAGTACAGAAGGAGAACACATGGCAAGTATGAAAATAAACGTACTGACTTTCTGTATAATTGGTACATACCTTTGGCCCAATAATGATCAGCACATTCAGCGGATTCTCACAGTGCCACTCTATAAGACACACAATGTAAACGGCGATGTAAACAAAAACAACATCAGCATGAAAAACAAATGAACAGTTGCAACTTTCTTTTTTGTGTAGAATTTTTACAGTTATTCTTGGTTACTGCACCATATGTTTGTCCCTCTCCTGTGAAAATCGAGCTTTTAAACATGTCAAGATGTTTTGCCTTGTATAAGATAAAAGACACATTTGGAGTGAAATATGTATTTAATGTTATTGGCTGAGTATTTCCATCTTAACACTGAAGTGAACAAATACCATTATGAAACCAAACTAGAACAGCACTCAGTTAAGCTCATACCTTCGCCAAGGCCCAACAGTCAATCAAGCTGCACCAAATTGCACACACTCATAGATATCGGTCTTCTAAATGTGCCTGATTTATTTTTCATCTAGATCCAATAATTATTACCTGGAAAATTGGTGAAAGAAAAAAAAAAAAGGCCTATATCTTAATTTAAAAGGAAGTGAAAAAAAAAAGATATTCATGGCTCCCCAACAACATGTAATGGGTTCTCCCATGACTCATACCGCATCCTGCCAGTATTTATATGTAATCCTGCTGACTAAAAACAAATAAATGCAGATGATATGCTAAAACCAAACTATAAAAACAAGTCTCAACTACAAAGTGTGTCTTTGTGGGCACAGAATGAGCTGTCAGAAGAATCTCATTGCTCTTTCACATAAATTTTCAATTAGCTGAAACTCAACCACAGAGCTCTAACATCATTCTTAAGTCATGAGGACACAGGCCACGACAAGAACCCAGTGAGGAAGGCTTTGGGAGTTCACCTGACCCTGAGGATGACCAAGGCGAAAACATGTCTGCATGCAAGCCCATGCAGACTGCCCACAATATGTGTTCCAGCTTTTTATTGCCACTACATTTATAATTCAAATAGATCGTTATTCCTAGGTCTCATTTGGTAACTATGGGTGACTGGGCCTTTGCTGTTATAGCCCAGAAACTGTGGAACAGTTTAACCACTGAGATCTGACAAGCAACATCCTAAGCATCTTTAAAATGTCCTCCTTTTATGAAGATTTTACATGTTTGATGTTTGACATATACTGTGTTTTCTTTTGTGTGTACCTTCATTTTATACCCTACTGTTGTATGAACTGATTATCTTTCTCATTCTATGTAAATTAAGTTTATTATTATCTCTTGTATTTTATACAAAAAGACCTACATGGTTTACCTGAAAATACCTTCACCAGATAGAGGGGGTCCTTGACTCTTCTGAGGCCACAGACCAACAGGAAGACACGCAGCTCATCCGCATGCTCGGTGCTTACACCTGGAGAGGCGCCAGACACAGAGAAAGACAGCGCCACAATATCAAAACACTGCATAATGAACATCCCAAGTACATCGGCATATAATGAAAGCAATACATCACCCAAGGTCATGAGGAAAGTAAGACAGCGGTGACTAATGTGCTCCCACAATTCTCTGATCAGAGCTGTAACACTCAAGAGGGCAATAGTCTGCTGAAAACATTGGAAGGTTGCTGCATAATCAGAGTGTAATACAGCATGATAACTACAGAGCCAGAGTATTTGCTCACTGAGCAGACCTAGATTAAAATGAGATAACCCGGCGTCATGCTAACAACATCAAATATTTTTCAGAACCTTACTTTAATTGAGAGGCCGGGCCACTAAATCAACTCTCTTCCCAGACCATCCAACTTTCAGGATCAATCCGAAGATTAGTCGCAAACTGGCTGCAATACAACTGTGATCACTTCTAGCTTCTACTGTGGACTGCATCTGACTTTGTAGAGGCAGAGAATATGAGTCGAGAGCCTCGTGAAAGAGCCCTGCTCTGGGGTGATGGCAGCAGACACTGGACTTAGCAATGAGCAAATCCTCTAATGAACTTTAAATAGATAATTACTTCTCACCGTACCTCATAGGGAGGGTTCGTGTAGGAGGTGGGCTGAGTTACATTCACAGCTACTTGTGGTGAGTGGAGTGAGCAGGGAGACTAGTTTTTTCAAAGGGTGCTACTTTCTGGAAGTGAGTATCCATGAGTCCTTAAGCAAAGAGGTGTAACACTGATTTAAACGTCCACCAAAATGGAGATTACCAGTCATGCAAGCAGCTGTGTGAGGCTGGACTTGGGCACAGTAGTGTTAGGAGATACATGTCTGTACCAGATTCCATGGCAATCTATTAAAGACTGCAAGATATCAGTCTGGAGCAAACTGAGGGTTACAAACAAGACGAGTTAAGATAACACATATCCCATAAAATGTTTACTGATGAAACGCAGCGACAAAAGAATATTTATTTTATTTAATCAGTTTCAAAGCTTTAATGCTAAGTTCTTTACAACTGAAAAGACAATCCCGGAATAATGTAATTTTAAGTGAAGTTGGTGTCAAGCAACACTTGATGTATAAGGATATTTTAATATCAAAGGGTTACAAGAGAAGTTTAATCTGGGATTCCTGACCTTTGATGTCTGACAATGAGCCAGACAGATACATCTTAACTGCAGAGATTGTATTGCTCCTAATAGCTAAGCTGGCAAAGCTGTGGTGAACCACAATTTGAGTGTAAAAAACGCTGTGGGGGGTGGGGTGGTGACGGTGGGGTGTTGTCTAAGACAAACCAAGAAACAAAACATTTTGAAAATAATACCACAGACAGACACCGGCACGTGCTTTAAGCACAGTGACACTCGAGTGAAATCCCCTGCTGCCAGATAAGTCCAGATCAGGAGGCTGAGGCAGCTCTTTTAATGCTATTAAAGAGCATCTTCCAATGTCAGCATGGAGTCTGTGCATTGACCCTGATCCTTGGAGCCGATCGTCAAAAAAAAGCCCTTCATCTGTGGGACACATCAAACTTCCTTGCATTGATTTGCAGGATGAGAGAGGACGTCAGTTAAGGTAAACACCAGTGTCACTACCTCAAAACAAGAAGCAGGAATATAATGGAGGATCGCTGGAATCATACCAGAGCACAGACCTGTCAAAGTGAACAAGAAATTCAAAGAAACAAACAAAGTCTTTGGATGTGAAACACAATTCATCTTTCCTCAGGGGAGAAAAACAAATTGTACAAATCATCAGTTGTGCCAGCAGCAATCTCTTCGCTCTCTTTCTGTGCAGTGCTGTGAGTTCTATGAAAAACACACTTTTGTTCACTTGCCTTTGATTTCAGAAGGACATTCTGAAAAATCCCCTGATGCTTTAATCAGTATGTGTGTGTGTGTGTCTGTGCATGGATGTGGGAGCATATATCTATCTGAACAGCTTCTCTTAATCTGCCTGGTGGCACAGGATGACAGAGAGACCGGAGTCTGCAGGGTGCAGACAAAATAACATCGGAAAAAGGGACACAATCACATATACTAACTAAATTATAAAAGTGAGATTATGTCTAAATTCTACAGAGGTTTCATAGTTTGTGCACAAATTGCCAGAGTCTGAAGTCTGACTTCTTTCATAACATGTTTGAGTGATCATCTACCTGTATGAAGCCACGGCGGAGGAAATGCACCAAAATTACAGTGGGTTCAGGCAGGGAAGCAGCGTCTAGTCAGAAAAATACACACCAAGCTGCACAAACAAGTAACATTTGTGCTGCGGTTTCACTGTGGGCTGTTGATTTTGTTCAACTCTGTTATCCCCACAACAGAGAAAATGCGAGGCTTGAAGCTTATCTTCTTTAAATAGCAGAATAAAAACAGCCAGGTCACATGAGAAGAGAGTGAGTCATTGTGACTTATGAATTAAGTATTCGGAACTATGCCCTTGTTAGCTGACAAACAAGTTGTTTTTGTCCTGCACAAATGCTCTGTCAGATTTTAAGGACCACAAGTTTTACTTTTTTGGTTCAATATGGAAACACATTGAAGTTCATACCTCCATCAAGGCTAAAAAATCTGACATGATAAGAAATTAGAAATATAAAATAACAACGGAAGTGGACACAGTCCTTAGCAGTGAACACGAAGACTAATGACATATATTTTACTCTTCGCTACATGTATCTGCTCAAGAGATAAAAACTAAGTAACACAGTATTTTATAGTCACTCAAAATATGCCAACTAGTAAAGCTATGGATTAACAACAATAAACAACAGCAGTGGAACAAATCATTTCAAGAAATCTGAAAATATGCAGCAGTTGCATCAGCACCAAATTGTACACACTCATAAAAGTCAGCCCACTAAATACGCCGGATTTTAATAAACTAAGATTGTTTGATTATTCCCTGAAAGGATCCCCAATGTTGCAATACAAAAAGAAAATAAATCCTAGATCTGCCCCTTGATTAACATCTGCACTAAAATGTAATGTGTTCTTCCCAGGCTCCATCTCCATCCCTCCACCCAGTTTAGTAGAATTTGGTTCAGTAGATTTTGCGTAATCTTACTAAGAAACAAACCAAGAATGACACTGAGTACAGCGCAGACCTCAGCCAAGGTCCAACAGTTCCCTTCAACTCAATCAAGCTGCACCAAACTGCACACACTCATAGATATCAGCAAGATTTCTTTTCCATTTACATCCATGAATTTTGTCCTTGGAAAACGATTGAAAATGCTGTTCAAAGCCCTTTCACGCAATGATGAATGAATCCTGGATCTGCCCCCTGGTTCAGATCTGCACCAAAATTTAATGTGTTCTACCCTGACCCGTACCCCATCCCTTAACCAAGTGTTATGGGAATCAATTCTGTTGTTTTTTGAATAATCTTGTTTACAAACAAACAAGCCAACCAACAAACATAACCTCCTTGAGGGGGGTATCACAAATCTGAAAATCGAAAACTATAAGAAGATAACTGGCATTTCTCTGAACACCTCACCTTTGCCCGTCCTTTGAATTTTAATAATCTATCTCTCACAGAGCTTCTTCACTCAACGCTTCATGTGTAATTTATTCAATATCAATCATCCGAGAACCAACACACACCCTGCTTGTTTCCAATAATCCTTCGGTGAGTCAAAGGATCGCTGCAATTTCTTCTCATGTATCCCCTTAACCTCACCTCACAGGGCACACAGCAGGGGCCACAAACAACATACACCAATCGGCTTACATGGACTGACAGCTTCTGGATCCCAGTGCTGAAGTCAGTGCCTTTGGAGGGTGCATGACACCCAGAGGATAATCACAGACACGTATACAGTAAAGTCACATATCTTCAATCATGTAGGAGGGTTGCTTTGCCTCTTTTATGTTCACCGCAGGATGTCCTTTTTTTTTTTACAGTGTGTCACTGCAACACAGCGCCACACAGAATACATTTATTCCCCACACTCAAACTATCGCACGTCTTCGTTAAGGTCGCCTATAGACCTCATACTCAAGATTTCGATATTATTATGTCCCGCCAGATGGAGGGGTGAAAAATGGAATCAATATGCACACAGATCTGGGAGGAGAGAAGACACACACATGGGATAGTGCCCCCTGCTGTGCTGGGAGTGTGTGTGAAGATTGGATGAGAGGCGACGGGAGAGAATGCAGGTTGCTGCAGGAGTCACTTCTGTCAGACTGCGTTTGATGTCTTTTCATAAACCTAAAACATGAGTGAAATTGCTGAGACCGATTACTGGAAGTGACAATGCAGGTAATCAAGGTCTTAAAGGAGCATATGTAAAATCAAATGTCTAAGTCCAGATCACCCATTGACAGCTGAACAACAACGCCTTTAAAGTTTTATGAAAACAGTACAATTTATCCTCTCAAAAGCACATTTCTAATATGCAGGATCAGTTATAATGAACATTTGAAGTCACAGCTCTCTGGCTTGAGGTCACATTCACTTGTCCCTTTTACATACAAACAATTCAAAATCTGGGGGAATGTGTTGTCAAATGCACTGTTGTGATAACACACAACAGAAAAATACGAATCGGATGGAACTTCTTCTTAAAGATGCATCTAACCCACATCTACGAGTAAAGAAAACCCCCAAAAATACACATGCAGGAAGCAGAACGATGTTTACAGCCTGGAAAAACAACTATGAATCTGAATATAGGGCTTCCATCTGATAGAAGTAGCCCCTATTTCAAGTATAACAAATGGAGAAGTGGCTGTGGGCGATTAGTATTACTCGTACTGGTTGTGAGGCATAGTGACGAATGGCCCCAGGCTGGAGGGCTATTAATCAACTGTTCCTCCGTGCAGTCTGCTCATACAGTGCTCTGTATGAGCACTAATGTACCTGAGAAGGACATCATCTCGCAATTTCCAATTTAAAGTCCAGGTTGTGTGTGGGGAGGATGCTCGGAGGAGCTGTTGTGTACATTTACTGGGCTATTCAAATGGGAGTTGGAGGTTGGATAAGGCTGGAAACTCCTGGCCTCCCTGATCACCACGCTGATGCATCTCACACAGCAGAGTAAATGTATGCTCACTGCTTGGAGCTTTTCAGGTTTGGGGAGTATGAAGAGGAGATAAGGGGAGAGATGAAGGATGCGGTCTAGAATAAGGATATATATTAGATCGGATATACTCTTTATATACAGCAAACAGTTACGTGGGGAACTCGTGTATGTCTGACACCAGAATCCCTATTTTAAAAGGGATCTTAAGCTTCACTAAGCAGTTACTTCTCCATTTTATTGCACGGAACATAGTATCCAGCACCTGTTCCACTAAGGCTGTCCCTGCTGTAATTAGATAAACAGCGATCACTTGTGTCCATCATGTTTATAAATTCTTAAGCAAGACTGCCTCAGTCTTTTACTAAAATGTTTCATCCCAATAAAAAGCAGTTCTTACGGAGCACACAAATATCCAGGTAAAAGACAGTATAGGCTATATTTCTTTCATAATGTACAGCAAATATGTATATGACAGCAATTTCACTATTTACTATCCCATCAGCAAGGCAAGGAAAACTAATGGGGGAAAAAAAGCGTACTACTTGCTTTCTCTGGATGATCCAGAAACCTCAGAATAGTTTTCACTAGAAAATATTTTCTTCTCCAGGCATAAATAAGTAAACCTACAAATGTGTTAAGTGGTGCCTGGTGATCATCCCGTGTTATCTAGACAACTGCTGCGACGACAGCCTGCTGAAGCAGTGACAGTACCTGAGCTCCTCAGGAATTCAGTCCAGGAGAAGTTGTCAGTCACGTGCGTCTGGATACCTTTAAAATAAACACAGTGCTGTTAGCTTTTAATGTACAACAGTGATTCAATCCGCTGTGAAATAAATAATCCAAGTGGCTTTTAATTTCGGGGGTAAATAACCTGAATTGTTTTTGATTATCATGGCTTTAAGATTATAGTGTAACCTCTTAAAATATAAACTGCAGAGACATCCTATAGTCCTCATAGGGTTTATTCATATGAGGTGCAATCACTGTTTGTATAAAAACCTCCAATATGTGAAAAACTAAAAACGATTGAACAAGATCAGACTAATATTTTGTGTGGCCCATGTAAAAAAGCTCTTCAGTGTGATCACTATCTGGTGACAAGCATGAAAAATAAGCTTCCACTGGCCGTGCAGCGGGCTCAGGGCTCTGCTCTAATCTATGAAGGGACACTATTTGCCAAACAAGGCTGCTGGTGGGAAGCAACATGGAAGAGTGATTTGGGCCGTCCTACATGGTGCGGTGGCCAATGGCAAAAGCAAATATGACGCTGTACAGCAGACAGTATGATAATGGAGGAAAAAATGTCAAAGCTGATTAATGTAACACTTCAGTGGCGAGTCAGGGATGCACAACATCAGGCGAGGATATTCATCCCGCAGAGCTTACCTTGGGGCTGGACATAGATTTTACTGCTCTGGGACATCTTCAAAGAAACAAACAGAACATTAGAAAAGTCTGGATAAAACAAGCACTAAATATAAATGCACAAGTGTTTTAAAATCTGTCAGTAATTACTGGCATTGCTTCTACATACAAATTACATTTGATTATATCTTACTGTGTTTTTTTCCTCTTTATGCCAGGAAATAAAAAGATGCACTTAATGCTCTTTGAGCGGCAATCATAATTAATCGGAACCTTAACTTTAAAAGAGTCAGGAAAGCAGTTGCTAAGATAATGAGGGCACTGAAAAATAGATCACAGGAGAGGGAAAGGAAATTGACTGGGTGTTATCACACTGGATCCATCCCCTATGTGTGTTTTCTGTCACATTAAAAAGCGTAGCGATGCCTCTCAGTGCCTGTCCTGTCTGCCTGCTGTCAGCACTAAATGGTGGAGATAAAGCATGCCACTGGCCGCAATCTACTGCTCACGGCTGGAATCTAATCTGAAAATAAAGCATGGTAATATTGTTTTAATGCTCAGCTATTACGGGACAGGGCAGGATATTGTGTTTGTATAAAAACCCTTCTGTTGTATTTATTGAAGCCGGCAGCCTCCTGCTGTCTGTCGATGTGCCTTAAAACGCGAACAAAAAAAACTTTTCCTCGCACTCTTGATTTTTCATACGTGCTGTGCAAGAAATAGGTCGATGTTTAGTTTATATGAAAATAGCATTCATGGGTTTTGTTGGCTGCTAAGTTTGGAGGGTTAGGGTGCAGCACAAGGCTGGGATCTGCAGACAGGCACACACACAATTCTGACAGTAAAACTTCAAGAAATGAACAATGACGAACATGAGACACAAACTTCATCATGCATCAATGCTTATTAGTTATAAACTAGTTAAGTTGATTTATTAAAATACAAAAGACAAAAATCATACCAAATACATCTCTGCCTCTTCTTTTAGTTTGTCAGTAAATGCGACGGCAAACCTGATAAAAAAAAGAAACTTTGTTTTCACGCACATAAAAGCAAGAATTCCATTGCCAACAATAGAGGAAAAAGCACCAATGACACAAAAAAGTCTTGAGACTGAATAGTTAAGCTGTGGATTGAAGGCACAGGACTTAAAAATGAATACAACAAGAATACAAATAGTAAAACAAAGGGAATGTAGAGCAAAAAACAGTGGGGAGATATTTATTTGCAGGTATGTGAGGGTGCGTTAGAAAATGGGCCGAAAGGCTCGGAATGGTGACTGTATTTCATGATTAAGGTTTGTGTGAGGAGGCACTAGCAGCAGGAGGTGCAGGGATTCAGATGTTTGAAGTCATGAGACCTTGATGTCTCCTTTTCTCCCAGAAGACAATTAGCCCCTTCGATTCACAAGATTGATGCTTAACCACCTATTTCCATCGTAACGATAGCAGCTGACACGGGGCTGTGATGTCAGGGCACAGGACTGTCTGCAGATTAACGTTTAAACGTATCAGTGTTAAACTAGGGAAGGAGGGAACACGCAGCCTGCACAGCTGGGGTTAGCTCCCATGTGCTCAGCCTCATTCTTTCATGCCAGTACTCCAGGCTCTTGTGAGGATCCAGTCTGGGTTTTTAAAATATATATTCACAGATACACTAGTTAAGATTCAGATGCTTTGCAACAGATACAATCTTGGTGAAAAATATAGCAGTAAATTCAGCAATATTAAATACTATCCCACATTTAAATAGGTAACATACTGTACACAGTGCTTTATGACAATCACCCATTTATTCCGATTGGTCACAACTGTGACACAATCCTTTTTGACTTGTAAATCTACAAAAGTTATTTTTAGCATGTCTAAAAATTACATTTAATGAAATTAAAGGAAGGCTCAATTTAATTTGAACAATTTCAAGTGAAAGGTATAAATAATTACTGTAATAAAAAAGCGCAAAAAGGTATAGTCCAGATTCAGTAAAAACATTTAGTAGAGCTAGACCTATCTATTGATTGACTGATAAAAATTGGCCGATGATGACATATCGGTGTCTGCATTCATGTTCGCCTATATTCAAACTTTATTTTAAAGAATAATAATACTGCTGAAAAGTTGTGCGTTTATGTTAACATTTTATGTTTGATTCAAATTCTGGATATTTGGTTGTATTTTGCTTTAGTTATTTATAGTAGGGATTATGGTAACTTACTTTAAATATATATATATCATTAGGAATCACTGCCAAAATATTGGCTCATATATTGTTATCAGAATTGTTTTACAATTCCCAAAAATCCATATGGTCGGGCTGTAATATTTAGTACTAACAACTAAATAGTGTCCATTACTGATATAATAATTCTATCACAGGAGACATAACTTGTTCAAACGGGGATATGTCATCTTGTTATAGCAGAACAAGCGCAGGTTGAACAAGAATGATGATCATCACATAAAAGCTACCAGCCTGCACAATAACAAGGTCCTTAAACTGACACAGTTAAATATAATGCATCCATAACAAACGTTATTAGTTACACCTGTCTGCTGTAAAACTGCTTCTTACACACTTTACAGTCACACCGTTAGTTGAATTACCGGCTTCGTTAGCTGATCATGTTCCCACTCACTTGAACCGGGACGTGGTCTCATACAGTTTGTGGGATGTGTTGAATAAAAGTGTAAAATGCATGTGCCCAAGCTCTCTGAAAGGAGGTAGGTTAAGACAGTAGCTTTCAGCAGCATCACCTGGCTTTCAGCAGCACCTGCTCCATGACCACACGCTTCTGTTTAACTTTCACATCTTCATTTATGTCGGTTCCGCCAAAGACGACGCCGAAGGGTACTTGGATGTCTGGTGTGAAGTTTAGACATAAAACAGAAAGGCTCTGACATCTGTGGAACAGGTGGCTGTCAACTTGTGATGGTGTTATTACGTTGACAAAAGGGACATGTATGTACAGCAGATAAGGAAATAGATCACACAGTGGGAAGCACGTTTACCCAGGAGGAGTCTAGCTGCTCTGAACAGGTGAAGGGCCAGTGCAGCCTCAAACGGAGGATTCTGGGACACTAGGTTCGTCACCTCAGCAGGTGACTGGAATTCTGCTGGATCCCTGAGCTCACAGGTGTGTCCTGCTGACTCTATGTAGGACCTACAATGTGAAGAAACACGGCACTGTGAATAACAGGGGAGCTCAGTAAAGTTGCAATCATTCAAATAGCTCCATCTCAAACATCCTTGTTAACATCCTCTATTGATTTACTGCTTCTTGGTCACACCACACTGTCAAACTCCAGGAAAGTTACTGTGCTGTTTCACCACAACTTCATTTATAGTTCACCCTGGACAACACCTAGCTACCCTGCGACTTCCTCTTACAGCCTCACAGACTAAACAAATACAGCTTCTAAAGCCACTCTTGTCAATTACCTGATCCTCTCAGCTGTGGTGTGGTTCCCAGTTTGGGGGCTGAGACTGGCAAGGAACAGTAATTTCATACCTCCACTAAAACGCTGGGCTGCCGAGCATACACCTAGTTCACACGCGGGCACTGAGCACACGTAGTGAGGCAGCGATCGGAGCCTCGGTGTGCGCTGTGCTCGGCTCGTTACACCGGTAGATCGCGTTTCCTGAACACATGCTGAAGTTACACGTAGCGCCCAGCTCGGCTAGCAGCCAGCTGCAGCAGCGCTCTGCTCGGTGAGCCTAGCTTGACCGAGCGCCACGCTCCACATGTTTACACGTCCGTCCCCTATATGGTCCCCTGGAAACACGCGACGGTCGCACACAACCGCCAAGACACTTTATTTTGATTCTACACACACTGACAGATACATATTCACACACAGAACACAGCGGCATCTCCAGACAAGCGCGTCAGCGTCAGGGTTTGCGCTGACAACAACTGCGCGAGAAAAAAAAAGAAAAGACAACTTCCTCCTCTCGACGGCTGCGCGAACGGAGCAGATCTGTAAACCACACGGATGAGGTGGTAGCCGCCTCCCTGACAGGGCACATCCGGGTTGTGTCATTTTATAGATCGCCTCCAGGGAAACGCAAGCGTGAAGGCTTGTTGACTGAGCCGTGTGTCACGCGGTGGCACTGTGACTGTGTTTTTTGTTGACTTCCAGTTCTCCTTTGATAAAGTGTTGGTTTCAGACGCGCCAGAGTCAACATTTGATCGGCAACCACTATCTGAGTTCATGGAGATAACTGCGAGTTCCAGGGATTAAAGGTAACCTCAAAAGCAAACTTTTATCCACCCAGCTAACGTTGTGCTAAAGCTAAGGTTAACAGAGTTTACTGTTTTCACTGAGTGCTTGTGTGACATGTGATGAGGAGGAAGGGGTGTCTCCTTACACAGTTCGTATGTTGAGAGTGACACACAGCTGCTGGTTTTCTCTGGGCACTCAGTGATGGCCACGTTTAGCTAACCTGCTGGTTTTCTTCTCAGGTTTGAACTCTCAAATCCAACAGGAGCCTTTGATTCAGTTTGGGTGAGCATGGCCAACAGCAGGGATGCCGGTGAGAGCACCCCTCTCCTGGACTCATCTGGGGACAGACCTCCACCACCGTCACTGTTCCAGGGAAGGAGACTGGCATGTGCAGCCATCCTGCTGGCGGAGTCACTGGAGAGGATTGCATTCTACGGCATCACGTCCAATCTGGTTCTCTTCCTCACAAGCAGCCCTTTCTATTGGGAGGGCACGCATGCCAGCCAGGCACCGCTGGTGTTCATGGGAGTTACTTACCTGATTTCACCCTTTGGAGGCTGGCTGGCGGACGCCTACCTTGGGAAATTCTGGACCATTGCTGCGAGTCTGATCCTGTATTTTACTGGCTTGCTGTTTTTCCCCTTCATTTCGAATGAAGACACCAGGGTCCACCTGTGTGGCGACGTGCTGTCGTTTCCTGTGCTGCCCCTTGAGTGTCTGAGCACAAACAGCACCCCTCCAAGCAATGTAACCTGCCCCTTCCGGGCCTCATACTGTGGCCCTGTAATGTACAGTGGACTGTTTTTAATTGCCCTGGGTGTGGGGTCAGTGAAGGCCAACATCACTCCGTTTGGGGCCGATCAGGTAGAGTATAAACAATATTACATTCAATCTCAAAGTCGTTGACAGGAGTCTTGTAGTTTATCATAAGCTACAAGGTCTTTGAAAAATGTTTTTCTTCTGAGATAGGCCTGTGTAAGATTGGGTATGCAGTGTGACATCATTTCAAACATGTGATGGGATCTCTGTTGCATCCTGACAGTTCACTTAGACATGCATGCTCTTGATCATCATGGCCAGACACTGTGGACCATAATGTCAAGTCAATGACAACCCCTCTGTATTTCTGTCACTCACACAAAACCCCAAGAACACAAGTTTGAATGAAGCTTTGGAAGTAATAAGGAGTGAAACAAATCACTATTTGGCAGTTTGGGGCCAAAATAATGTCAGATTATGCAGAGAGACTTATAATTAAAAGGTGCAGTAATCGGAAAGTTCATCAATGGGAACATTGTTTCTCCCAAGAATCGAATCAGGAGTGGGTAAAAGCTTTTCAAAGGGGACTGGCAGGGTGAATACGCTTAGTGCTTGAGCCCACGGTTCTCATTACACGATTTTCTGTCACTGCTTCTTTTGATCATGTTCAAACGCGCAACATGTACAACAGCAACAGAATCCATATATTGGAGTTAAACTGAGAAAAAACAGAAACGTATGAATTCTCAAAGCAGCATACAGCATACATAAAAAGGCAACACGTGGAATACAGCCACTAGGTGCCCAACACAATTAACTTAATTTCTCCATTAATCCATTAGAGTAGGAGCTGTTAATACTTGACATTTGCTCAGTTTGAGTAAAATTAAAGATTTAAAAACAAAGCAAAACTTCACTTTGGGCTTAATTTCTCTTTCAGAAATATTTGGACCTTTTTAAGCAGTGTGAATTGTGCCATGGTCAATGTGATCTTTATCTAAAATGATATGCATGATAAGGATAATTATCATATTGTTACACTTTGACAGAGGCTTCACACTGAATAAGTATCGATGCAGGCAGCTGTTACTGGGCAGATATTCAAGTTGGGTCAAGAACTTAAGGCAGGGTTCAGAAGGGAGGAAACTTAATACATCTTTATCCCATTTTTCTCCTCTTGTGAGTCACTGCAGATGTATCATATGTCAGCCTATAATCAGTGTCATATTTACCGATCATATTCTGTATTTGATGGAGGGTCAACACTGACACCATATGGTAAATTACAGGTTTGTCTTGTCCTGACGTGACTTAGAAGACTGGGGGGACCATTTCCTCTCAGTGATCTCGTGTCAGAAGTAAATATAAAAGCAACAAAAGCCAAAATGCAGATGTTGTTGATAACGCAGGACAAGCAAGTGATTTTGTAACTGAGTTGTAAGAGTTGGAAGAGAGGAAAGCTTGTGAATGCTGTGACGTTATCTCCCCCAATGGTTAATAGTAGCTTTACTGCTGCATTTTTTTGTGCTCATATACATAAGACATATCCACTTCATCACACTCTGATAACATCGTTTCCTCCACAGGGAAAACTGCACGTGGAATGGCTCAGTGGCATTATGAGAATAATATTATGCGCTTGCATAGACATTTAACTGAATTATTGCAGTTTTTTCGGTAAGCTAACAGCATAGGTGTGTATTACAGCACATTTCAGAAGAATGCTCAAATCAACAGAGAGCAGGAGGAAAGAAGAAACAAAAAGTTGATGTTGATTATATTTTATCACTCCCATAAATAATAAAAAGCAAGTCCCCCATCCCCTGTCGTTTTATGCCTTTAACAGTATCATATGGGTATAGTCATTCCATGCAATAACAAAGCAGCACAAAGATTACACTATTCCTCACATTAAATACATTCATTTGAACCATTTAACTGACTTTCACATCCCCGTCGGTTTCAGCTTGTGATCATGCTTCCTCTTTGTCAGTGCAGCTTTTCTTTTCCATTCTGTTCTCATCATTCATCAAGCTGTTTTATATTATTTAGTGTGTAGCCGGTGTAACTGTAACTTAAAAGCAGTTGATTTGGACATTTTGGAATAAACCTCCTCATGTGGCAACTTTCCCATCAAAGTGCTGATGACCAGACTTTTTGAAAGTTCAAAATCAAACTGAAATGACTAATGTGACTCAGTCTTGGCAATGTTCAGAGTTTATGGTCTTTTCCCTGAGGTGGCTAAATAGATTTCTCTTAAGATTATATGCATGACAGAATAACAGCATGACTGTTTGTTTTCTCTGTGTGTAATCTCAGGTCAAAGACAGAGGACCAGAGGCCACGCGCAGATTTTTCAACTGGTTCTACTGGTGCATTAACTTAGGAGCCATCCTGTCTCTGGGAGGCGTGGCCTACATTCAGCAGAATTTAAGCTTTGAGCTCGGCTACATCATTCCAGCAGTGTGCCTCGGGGTCTCTTTCCTCGTCTTCCTCTTGGGCCGAACTGTCTTCATCACCAAGCCTGCTGATGGCAGCGCTTTCACAGACATGGCCAAGATCCTGAGCTTCGCCTGCTGTTCCCCAAAACCCAAGGAACCGAGCCTGCTCCGGTGAGAGCAGCATGTCACTTCTGTGTATCAGTCAAAATATGGAATTTTTTACACCGATAGCCAGGGAAAGTGAGAGGGTGACATTTCTTACATTGGTGGAAGCAGTTAACCAATCACAACAGGGTGGGCCACCTGGCTAATCAGAGCAGACTGGGCTATATATCAGGCTGGGGGGGGCCTTAAAGAGACAGGAGCTAATACCAAGTGTTTCAGACAGAGGCTGAAAAGAGGAGCTGGAACAATGGACACTGTTGTCAGGCAAAAAAAAGGGTTAAACACACACTGAATGACAACAGCACATTCAGAATAACTAAGGTCTAGCATAGCATTCATCAGTCTCATTGAGGCATCTCTTTCCAGCAGTGCAGCCTTTCATGGTAGAGTTTACTGATCCAGTGGAGTAACAGACTCAGGTGGTGTAGCTAGAACTTTATGTTAAAGTCTCTTTTGATCCCCCTGTATAATTCTCTTTTCCCTCACTGGTCCAGGCATTTGTCTTCATTCCCCGTGGTGAAAAGTTATTCTGAAGTGCCGTTACGCGACTTTGAACCAAAGTAGCACAATCTGTTCAAAAAACTTGACATTGAATATTTGAAATTTGCCAATCCCATAGCCTTTCAAGAATTCCTTATTAAGGCATTTTCTCCTGAGATGGGGATTATAGGCTTTAGAATAAAAACTCTCTCAAGTCTCTAGAAGTGCTGTTATTTGAGAGTGAGATGTTCATAAAGACGCCTGGTTAAGTGTCCCATTGCAAAGCGTTTAGAATAAGTCTCAACTGTGTGCCATGGATTGTTTATTTATTTTATGTATGTCTCTGTAGCTTTGAATAGCATTTAAAGCTTATTTCCATTAAATTTTTTTTTATTCCCATAAAGCAACAAACCAACACTATTGGACAGTGCCAAAGTGACCTATGGTGGGAAATTTCCAGAAGAGAAAGTAGAGGAAGTGAAATCTCTGGTGAAAATCCTTCCAGTTTTCTTTGCGCTTATCCCATATTGGACTGTTTACTTCCAGGTAAGATCAACTCATCAACCCAACATTTATGCACTATTCTTCACATATGATGAAAA
The DNA here is from genome assembly GCF_009819705.1 of Hippoglossus hippoglossus. Lineage (NCBI taxonomy): Eukaryota > Metazoa > Chordata > Actinopteri > Pleuronectiformes > Pleuronectidae > Hippoglossus > Hippoglossus hippoglossus. The sequence continues at coordinate 20,455,590 of NC_047159.1, read as the reverse complement.
ATATCAAGGAATGTAATACATGAGTATTAGCTTTCTGTACACGCTTTTGTAAAAATTAAGGCAGATTATTGATGTTTTTCTCGAGACATCCTGGTGATCATAACATGGAGAATTACTTCCTGCTGAGACTCTAATCTTATTGTGTTGCAGATGCAGACAACATACGTCCTGCAGAGCCTCCATCTGAGGATTCCTGATAGCTCCAACAGCACCGGGGACTCCCACCAGGTAACTTAAATGGAGACACTCTCAGTCCAATTCCCTGTTTCTTTTTAACTACAAGGGCAATGGAGAGCGCATGCCTGCTAAAGAAAGAGAAAAAACGTTCCTGATCCACCTCCTTAATCGCATCCACTTCAAAGGTTAAAATGATCCCCCTTGGCCCACAATGCACCGTTCTACCAAGTTTCAATAATATAGGGTCTGTAGTTTTTGTATTATCTTGCCCCAACAGATTAACAGCAATGAAAACATAACCTCCTTGGTGGATCACGACATCTGTGTGGTTTGATATTGTGATTAGTTACTCGCACTACTCCATACTGCTGTTGCATTAACCCTGGAGCTCTGACCTGCCCATTCATAAGTAGGTCCGAACTAGTCAGTAGTCACAAACACAATGGAGGGCAACAGCTGGAGGCTGCAGCAAAGGTTGGTAATGCCCTGAGGATTAAATCAGAACTGACTTCACAGACTAATACTTTGCAGATTAGCAACCTGCCAGTGATTGTATCTCCCTGGCTGCTGCTGGCTTACCTGCGTCTCCCTCTGACAGATTGTATGTTGAGGTCTGATAGAAATGCCCTCACTGGCTCCATATGATACACAACCCCTCAAAAGTCAATGGGTTAAAAGGAGTGACATTGGAATAGGAAGTGATGATTAAAAAGAACAGGTGCTCTTTTGCCTTTTACACAGGCACAATGGGGTGACTGTTAAGTGCTCTGACTTCATGGAAAAATGAAGTGAAACACGCTGGTAAACCACACAATCAAACCCAGTGTTATATAACTGGCAATCTTTTATTTCACAATAATAATCAGTAAGTCTTGTGACACAGTTAGATTGTTCTGATAAGTTTTCATGAGTCGTTCTTCACATTGCGTCTAACTGTGTTTAAGAACTATATTAGCTGGTTTTTCACCGCATACTTTTTATCGGGTATCAAAAACGGAACTAAGCCTCTCTGCTACCAGTCTTGACACTTCTCAACATCAAAAGGGAAGTGAGATTAGATGCCTCTATGATCTGCTCCCTCACCTCACCTGACACATTTCAATGGCTAAACTGAACAAATAGTGTCTCTTCAAGGAAACAAGACTCCGCACTAGTAATAATAATAAGTAGGAATGAACAGATCGGAGGCAATGTGTTATAATAATGTGTTGTCGGATTAAATCCTGACATAAATGTACTGGCCTGTATTTGGGTTGCTCAACTATTTATATTTTTTATTAAAACAATTATTATATTTTTTATTAAAACAACTTTTAATGTATCTATAAATGCATCCTGTGATACATAAAGAGCATTTTTTCCAATCTTTTTGGCTTGTGATATATATACAGAAAGCAAAATCCACTCGCTGTGGTATGCATTTTCAGATTTCTGTGTAATCACATTGTCAAATTTTTATGTTTTGATTTCTAAAGAGGCAAAATTACCTATTGTGCCACAAGAAATAGATAGATTTCTTTTAGCAGTGAAATAAGTCTTTTCTCTTATTTCTTTACTTTTTATCTTCTCTTTAGATCCCAACCTGGGACATATGATGTAGAGTGTGTATGCATACAGTGCACATGTCTGTAGTCCATTTTGGGAAGTAAAAAAATGTACCTTGCCTATCACAAGACCTAAGCTTGTCAGGGACGACTCCATCCATCATGCCAGGCTTTCCTTCGACAAGAAAGAAAAATCTCACTTAGCATTTTCTATAATTTTGAATATGATAATATGCAAACACGGGAGGAAAACACATTCTAAGGAGCTGCGTATAGATTGCCAGCGGTTACTCCAAGAAATGAAAATTCAATTTGAGAATAAATGATGATATCAGAAGTGTTAAACCGGAGACACATGAGGAGCTGAGATGGCACTTGGAATTTGAATTGCAAAAATCATCTCCAGCAGTTTTCACTCTTTCAATGCTCAGTCAATGAGACAGAGCCTGAAGCTGCAGATAAGATGTATTCTCACAATGGATTGTTTTTTTTACCTGATTAATATGTCATCCACTGTGCACAGTGTTGTTTTTCCTTTCATAGATTACACTTCATGGTAAATGATTATAGTTATTACAATAACAGTAATAATAATAATTCTATCTGTTCACTAATTATACTATTATTTTGACTGTGTTGTCTTTACTCTGAATTGAAAAAAATATTTTTTCATTTCCTTGTGCTTGGTTTTGACCACATGGGGGTGCCAAAGCAATATCAAGGCCAAAGTACACAGACTCACACGCACACTCTCATGCACACTCTCATGCACACTCTGAACTGTGTTGGAATTCATAAGCATTCTCTGTAGTTTTCATGCTTTGTTGCCTTTTTTACACAGTTTTACCTCATCTTTCTCCTCTGGTTCCCCCAGATGACGTTCCGCTTCCCGACCGCCTGGCTCACCATGTTTGACGCAGTGCTCATCCTTATGCTGATTCCCCTTAAGGACAAAGTGGTGGACCCCATCTTGAAACGTCGCGGCCTGCTGCCCTCCTCTCTGAAGAGGATTGCAGTGGGGATGTTCTTTGTGATGTGGTCGGCTGTGGCAGCGGGTGAGTGCACTGGCAGACGCGTCCCCTCCGCGCTGCCACCTAAGTAGGCCAGAAGAACTCGGGAAACAACAAAGTTAGCTGTGGTTAATGCCACATGTAATCAATGCTCGAAAAGGCAACGAGCTATGAAGCTGCAGTGTCTCATCTACATATTCTTAATTTCAATCAAAAGAAACACCTCACCAACAACAGCACAAATGTGTCATGATCTATGTGGAATATTAATGATCTGCCCTTGGTTTGATTCTGAGGTATTTGGTGAATCTATTTCTCTATCTTTATTGTGTTGTTTTTCTATGGGAATTAGCAGAGGGTATATGTTCCATATGTATTTGTTGCCACTGAATCACAACATAATTTTTCACCTGGCAAAGAGGGACCACATCTCCAGAGTTTTACCTTTCTTCCTCGTCCTGTAGAGCACAGGGGGAGCTGTGGTCTTTCACTTATTTGATCCTGAATGACTGCACCCACATGCAGCAGTGCTGCTCAGTCCTATTTACTTCCAGCCTGTGGATTATTTTGAAAATAAAGTTTCATCCAGGCCTGTCAGCGGGTGCTGCTGCATTGATACATCCTGGCTATAATGTTCTGAGAGAGACACAAGCCCAGAGGCACGAAGAAAGCAAATCAGTAACACTCCTTAGAATCAATGCACATTATATTTCCCACAACTACTGCCCTTTCTTCTTTCTCAGATGCACAATGCATCTGCCACATCGAATATGAACATGTTCTGTCATAGTGACCTTTTAGATATTGGCTGTTGGGCCTCAACCAGATTGACAATTGATTATAAAACATGAACTCAATCAAGTTTAAAGCAATTGTGCAGGATCTTATTTTTTTTTAATTAGTTTATTAAATATTATTTTGTACAAATTGAAATAATAATAAATTAGGAGGATCTAACAGATATACAGACATTCAATCTATAGATTTGAGCAAATAGAAATATGTAAGCATTTGTGAGGTGAGAGATTTTAGTTTACTAAACTATACTCACATCCATGTTTCTTACAGAATACAGATGTAGTGAAGCAGAGATGAGAAAGTTTGTTAGGCAGAGCAGTCAGATGGTGTAGTCTGAGTTATTAAAGCCTGACTTAGCCCATCAGAAACATCTTTTTCAATCAGCGGGATGTGGTAATGGGTCTATTAACCAAATCTGATGTGTCTATTTTTCGGTTTAGGGTAATATTTTCTTTTCAGAGCACATTAGCAGTGCTAGAAGGAAAGGTGCTCTAACATGGTTAGATTTTCAAAAGCCATTCAGGTATTTACTTTTCCATTTGGCTCCTTGAAAGAAAGTGCAATCCTTGCATTTGAATTCAGGCGAAATATATTCTTAATATTGCAGGAAGCAATTTTGAGTGCTGGGAGTGGGGAGAAAAGGCTTGTGATGGTGCCGTGGTGTGGCCATTGGTCACAGATCAGTAGGAGAATACACAACTAGTGTGTAACACAGTTCTGACCTGGATTTTAGGAGTCGAATCAGACGGCTGGATCCAATCTGTACAGTAATGTGCTCTGTGAGTTATTGAGATGCAGCATTACTGAAATTGTATCTGCATCTTATTGTGACAATTATTCATCCAGGAATAATTTCCTGAGCCGGTGTGCTGTTTATCCTCAGTATTGCCTTGCTTTACATTATTCAGTCACACACATTGACTCCTGAGAGCTGCCTTGAACTGTTATATATTTTCAGCAGTTTTTCTCTCAGCCAGATTTCCATATGGGCTCATCTGCATCTGTCTACTAGTTGATGGTTGTGAACGAACCAACTGTGGCATCCTCCTCCCACAGAATATCCAGTCCATCACATTGCATCATCAGCCTGCCACTCTGTGTCCACAACCTCGACCTGCTTTTCAGAGTTAGAATCACTTTCATCTGCATGTGCAACAATTGTGCCACGATAACACTGGTGCAGCGATATTTCACAGAATTTCATTGCGCGAGCTGTGTGACATGCGTGGCACGAGGACAGCTGGACCTCCCATCCATTGCAAAGGGACATCTGAAGATATGCTGTCAAGCAGTATGGGCTGATTCTAATCCCCATTTCTTTTGTGTCCGAAACGTCAGACACACGCTGGGCCCAGCTCTCTGCCAACACTGCGTCTGAAGAAATGTTTTTTTTTTTAAGTATGTTTAATCTCATTCTCTTAACTTCATGGTCCAACCTCCTTCAATGGCTTTTTGGTCTCCAAAAGCCCCTATTTTTTTTTTTTTTATATATATAAAAGCTGGAGCAGACTTCCCAGGGATCACACGGGTTTGTCTGATGTGTGATGTTTGGTATGGGAAATGAAAGCAGGGATATGTGTTTATAGTGAGAGACTTGCTCTCGGCAGCCCAGTGGCCTGAGAAGGACGGCCGCTATTATTGGCGAGTCGGATTACAAGGCTACAACTCCCCTCAAATACAGCATTAAGTGTGCTTATGATAGGAGACTGTTTCTGGGAGTTATCTGGAAGTAGCCGCTGGTAACGTGATAATGGCTATCGAATAAAGCTTTTCGGAGGCGGTAGGGGTTGATGACAACTGCTTCGCTCTTATTATTGAACTGTCTGCACTCTTCCATTGCTAACTGCTGTAATATGGAGGCGTGCAGATGTGATCTTAATGAAGTGGTGGGGTAGCCTTAAAAACGAGTTAAATCCTTAATGGAGTGTCTCTGAATCCTGCAGCTCTGGGCGTGTTTGGCTGTTTGTTGGTGTCATGGACTTCTCAGTGATAAATACTCTAACAACTGTTTCTTCATCCTGACTGAAATATACAAGCTTTTAAATTAACCCAATGCCCTGGTTACACTTTGTCTTTAGTGTTTTCAGTATGTTGCAGCCTTATAACTTACATAAACGTGTACATATACAGTTTTTTTTAGGGCAATTTTTTTTTTATTCCTCTACGCTCAGCTAACTTTTAATGTGCATTGTTTTCTGTGTGCGTCCCCTCAGGTATTCTGGAGACCAAACGCTTGGAGATCGTCAAAACCTATGGTACCATTGAACAGGTGCTTGGCGGCGTTACCTACTACGCGGCAGATTTACCCATATGGTGGCAAGTGCCTCAATATGTGCTGATAGGAATCAGCGAGATCTTTGCCAGCATTGCAGGTACAGTTGTTTGACATCTCTTGTACAATTTGCAGCTTGTAGAAGCTACCTCCTACTTCTACTGTCAGGAAGACATGATGATTCAAACTAACAGTAAAATACACAACCCATCCACAGGGTGTGAGCCGGTCTGATTTAACTTCTCTCTGAGTGGCAGAAAAACACATAGTGCCCATTCTTCCAAAGCAGAATGCAGTGAAGACAAATACACCCTTTTTGACCCGTGTGTTTGATTCATTGCCAGACGGCAGCGTCTTAATGTGTTTGTGGGTTGTATTTCAAAGTAAATAGCCCAAGATGTTGATCGATAATTGATTTTCTCACACCACTGCAAGACATTGTTCAGTAATGGAACATTTTATAAATAAGGTGTGGATAAAGTAACCTTACAGTTGAAATGATGATGAAGCTGTGCACTTGCTTTGCCTTTGGCAGCCGTAGACTAGCATCACATTAGCCCTCTTCCTCTGCTCATTGTCCAAAAAGACAGAGTGGATAATAAGATGGATAAATACACAGATATCTACTTAATGCTGCACCATGTGTCCCTGTGGGCGTTGTTGAAATTGCAACACATCTAACATCATAGCATAAACTTTTAACCCCCGTGTTCTGTCAGCCGGTGTAGTGTTGGACATTTACCGTGAACGTAAAAATGTCCAAGCATACGGAATATTGTATCACAGCGTATGCCCTGCCCCCGCCACCACACACATAGTCCCACTGAAGTGACCACAAAAGATACAATACAAATTGCATTGACGTGACTTTATATCCAATTAGCATGCTTACTCAGCTGTCACGCTGTTCATAGGGACATATTACACTCGAATGCAGAGAAAATGAAGGTATGTTTCATTATCATTGAAGTAGTTAAGACGCTGACAGTTCCATTTGCATGTAGAGCAAAGCGGCAGGGAACGAGTCTTAAACAGCCTCATGAAAATGGTACACATGAACACGAGGCATTCTACTGTGGAGTAATTAAAGGAGGGACAAGGGCACTTGGCTTCTCGCAAAGCTAACAGTGAAGTACAATTAAAACTGGCATAATCTCAGAAGGCACTATGGTGGCTTTATGGCAAAAAGACACACATTGGGCTTAAATCATTCTACACGGTACACAATCTAGTTCCCCACTCTATTGCTCTTGGTGGGATGGATAAAATCAATCACTAGGTAAAATAGCTGGTTGCGATTTTTTTTTTTTTACTTTCGACAAACTTGGTGAATGAAATACCTGACAAATCAAAGCACTTTGCTCATTAAGGCAAAACTCTTCTAATCCTCTGTCTTTCTCTTAGTAGGCTTATTGATTGCAACATTGCCCACAATACAGCAACATGTATTGCCTCCATGGTACAAAGGCCATAGAACATTTCTGCTGGTTTAAAAATCTTGGGAACTGAAATTGATCAGTCTTCAGAGAGGTGTCGGGGGGGCAACCAAAGATCTAAAGGCACATGTCTCAAAACCTCAACATAATAAAACCAAACTATGTGCATTACAAAACACTACTAGTATTGATTGTGACTTGCTTAAATGATCCCTTATTAAAGTTCTAAGCTTCGTAATAACATCCCTATACATTATTCTTTCACTTTAAAAGCTGGCTGTAATCCTTTGTGAACAGTTATCATTTATCTTCTGTTAGTAGATCGAGGAATTTCTTCGGAAAATGTATAATTCAAAGAGTTTTTCAGAAATACAGCACATGGACTAACTTGTCACAGTAAGAAGTTTTGTGACTATGTCCTTAGCTCAGATTTTACTTTCATTTCAGTAAATATCATTCCAAGATGTCACCATCATCAATATGAGGCCACCCATAATCCCGCACTGGAAATTTGGTGGAATTTGATTTCCCCAGAGAAATATATTCCCCCTTCTTTACCAGATAATAATTTTTAAAACAACAAAATGAATCGAAGCACGTCAGAACGGTTCGTGCTGGAGCCGACAGCCGCATACCGCTCCATAAAAGATGGCTCTTGTTTCTCGTGAGCCTTGGCCTAAAGAGGAATTGCCATTTCATTAAAAGCCATGAGAAGTAAGGGCATTTTCCCCTGTAATACAATAATGTGACATTGTGAGAAATTGTTCTAATGGTATATAATAATGTTGTATCAAGTAGTGGCCGTTAAGTCTGAGACAAGCATGGAAACGACAGAAACAATATCCTCCCATATGAAATGAGGGCAGCTTATGTCTGTGAGACATCAACTGCAATGTGGCAGCTGTGCATTATTTTGATCCTACAGTATACTCTGCAATGCACAACAGAAATCTACTCTCTAATCGTGGTTATATGTCTGTCTAAATGTTTTTTTTACTTCTACAGTCATGATCACACCCTCAGGCCTCAATTATCTTAGTGATTTGAGTTTGTTAAGGCCTCTGGCCATGATTGAGTCATTCTCCTATTACTACAGATCATGTTGTTGTTGGCTCTTCCATACAGTCCTCACCTAATTTCCACAATAAGAGTGAAGATTGAACCATTACGACTTCTTTTGTCAGCACAGTGGAAGTATTATCTGGCCGATCCAGTTACTGCTGGGTTTTATGCGAGAGTGAACATTTGTCATCTTTTATTATAAAATCTGCAGATCCTAAGATTTGTTTATTAATAATTTGATAATATTTATTAAAGCCCTTGAGCAGAATTGCAGACTCTGGACAAAACTATCAGGGTCCCTATGAAAGTCAAATCCAGACATAACAAAGGGATCCTTAAAATAAACTTAGCCTCCTCTCTCCCTGCATACCATCCCACTGGGTTTACTTCAAAGGGAATTGGCTGACAGAATTGTGACATACAGTATGTCTGGTTAAGAGGAATATTTCCCCTTAGTCTTCTGTTTGAATAAATTGGTTTAAAACCTCAGGTGCCATCAAACTTCCTCGCTGCAGTCCCCAAGTCTTATAGGACGTTAGGTAATTCTCTGCACACAAACCACCCAGGTTTGTCTCCTCTTGGGCAATAAGAATATGCTAAAACTTTTACAACATCATTCCCTACAGTATTTTAAATTATGAATTGCACTTTTTAAAATGTTAAAGGCTAATGCTGTTTTCTAAGAAAGAAAAATCACTCCTTTAACAATGCCCATAGGAGGAACACAATTAGATATACATTTTAAATTCCTCCCTTTTTTGTCTGTTTCCTCGAATAGTTCTGCGTTTTGGTGGAGAAAGGTCAAGCTGTTTGTTCTGCATGTGGGGAAAGACGTGGAAATCACTGATTGTATCCTAAATTACTATTCTCACAGGCAGACAGGAGCCGGATTTAACATAATGCTACAATTTAGCTCTGCACCGTTTCCTTTGCTGTTTGACAGAGCCGTACCTGCAAACCCTCATCAACCTTTGCTGTCCCCTGTGATGTGCGTAGCTATTGACCAGTGTTTGTTGCTATCCAAAGGTTAGCTCAGGATATGAACAAATGTAGTGAACCTCTGTAAAGGTCATTCTAGTTTTCCACTGAGTTGACATTATTTTTTGCTTTGCTTTTATCTCATTCCTTTTCTTATGTAGATTTTTCTTTTTTGCACGGCTAGCGCAGGTACCTGTCAGGAAATTATTCGTCACATTAATTTGTTCAATGTCCCTCTACCATCAAGGTCTTGAAACGTATTTAACTGTAGCTCCCTAATCTCTCCTGACAGTTGTGGCTATAGGGCCTCATTTGAAAAAATCACATGTTTGAGGTGCCATGAAATTATCAATGTCAGCTTGCAGGCTGACAGATCTTGGGGCAAAAAAGACAGATCTGATGTTTTTTTCTTTTTCACTGATGATGAGTGTGATGCTCTCCTGTTTTTACAGTGTGCCTCATATTCAACCGTGCAGTCTTTCAGTCTCTTATACACCACCATACCAAAAGAAAATCAGTCTCTGTCACAAGAACCGATCATGTTTCATGCATGCATACCTCATTTGTTCCACTATCACAGACAGGAACTTGGCAGTATGAGTTCTGCTTAGTATATAGATAAATGGCATGTCACACTATCACTGGCTGCAGCATGGGAGACCTTCGCTTTCATTTGCTGCAGGTCACAGCATTTAAAGTGTTCTTCACTTATTTACTGTAAATCCTACACGTTCCTCGACAATTCAATAAATACTTGATAATATAATAATTCAAAAAATGTCCTCTCTTTGTCTCACAGGTCTGGAGTTTGCCTATTCTGCAGCACCCAAGTCCATGCAGAGTGCCATCATGGGGCTCTTTTTCTTCTTCTCTGGGATCGGCTCTTTTGTGGGCTACGGCCTGTTGGCTATTGTCTCCCTTAAAGAGATTGGCTGGATGTCATCCCACAGAGACTTCGGTAAGACATACTATAACTTATCACATGTTTCTGCAGGGAGACAATTTAACTAACCTAAATAAAATTTAAAGCAGTGGAGTGGTGATGCATACCCTGCACGTGTTGTATATCGGCCATTGTATATACCCCATATATATTTTATTTGTCTCACCACAGTTTCATAATGACAGAAAAACACAACTGACCCACAGCAGCACTGGGAGGAATCCCGCCTGTGTCAATGTCCTGTTAAAACATCCACAACGTTTTTACCATCATCGGCAAAATTCAACCTATTCAAGCAGCCAGAAACATGACTCTTAATCATGTTTCTCCAGATCTTCTAGATAGAGTATGTGAAAAGGCAAAACTTGGCTATGTTTAAATCTCAGTGTTGTGTTTACAGCTAAATTCTGCTGCCATTGCAGGTTTAAAGCTTTACATGTTGCTTTTATTTTATCAATAACCAACCCATACCACATAGACAATAATATTTACATTATCCTGAAGAACCATATTTAAATGTATATTAATAGAGCTGTGCAGTTGTGGATGAGGCTTGACACAATGTGTGTTGTGACGTTGATCTGAAACAAGCAATGTGAGACTGTGTAATTGATCCGGTGGCTGTCTGAAATACATGTAGACTCAAGGGACTCCTTCATGATGATGATGATTACATTGTCTAGGTTTGAACTTAAAGCATGATGATCTCATCAGATGATCTTTGGCACACAGGTGATAGGTCATTGCTCACTCAGTTTTCGGAGGGCTGTCCATAATCCACCTGAGCTAAGCATTCAGAGACCTAAGGCCTGCTGTAATAGATATAGATACCCAGTGCACATGGAGTGCACTATTGACTTTGCACATCGACTGCATGTATGGACTTGTGATTGAATTGTTGGTATCGATTAAAAATGCAGAAATGTATTTTCCAGGGACATACCTTTGGACTGCTCTTAGCTGGTGCTGAATTAGTGTGTTTCCTATAATAAATAGCAATGTCAGACTAACAACAAGAAGGTTTGTGTAAATCTGTCCACGTGGTAGAATGAATAGCGTAGTGGTGGCAGCAGATGGATGGGCTTCCCAGCAAGAGGAGGCTCCCAACACAGATGCACTTTTCCCTGAGCATGCGGTAAATAAGCCAACACTGTAATTTGTTTACCCACAAACCCCTAATAGCTAATTAATGTGTCCCGACAGGTAGCGGAGGGTGGGGGGTGCTTTTGATGATGTTAGCACTGGAAGATGCTTGGCATGCTTCATGAATCCATCACTTGCTCAGCCTGGCTTCACTTGAGGGACAGTTAAACTAGAGCCGGATTGCCTGTAAGACTCCTTTTTTGCTTTGGAAAACAAGTCATTTAAAAGGTGAGCTGTGGAAATGGAACAAAACATCCTCCTGGCCACTGATAAAAGACACATGGCACAAAGCTGCAGAATTAAGTGAAGTCAGGAATCATGCAGTTTGTTTCTGTGGCGGTTTTTCACTGTTTGTTGGATGTTCGCCTCTTCTACGTCTCATGGCTGTCTAGGTGGAAGGGATTCAACTTATTTCCAAGGCTGCGGGCAGAATGGTGTGCAGTAAACAGCATCTTGGGTGAGCTGTGCTGAGTTGCAGTGCAGGCCTGAAGACAGATGAGCAGCATTAATCACAGGCTGGGGGTCTGATTGCATAGCCCTGCTCCTCTTAAGTAAAGCTTTCCCTGGAGCACTACAAGGAGATGCCACTGCTGCTCTGGCATCACGCTGGTGGATGCTCAGCTCTCTGCTGTCGCGCTCTAGCTTCATCTTCCCTCGCTGTGAATAAAATAATTTTAATCAGCATAGGTAAAGTGTCAAATTAAGAGTCCGTCTTTTGTTACCGTATGACCAGCTGCTTTGGAAACTGGTGACACTCAAGACTCAAATTCTGCAAGAAGGGGAAGGAAAAATCATTCAGATCCCCCCCACCCCCGTTCGCTGGATTCTGGCATTTTATGGAAAACAATTGTGAACTGATTAATAAGAAGTTGTGTCAAGTGTCCAATTGTGTGCACATCTGCACATTCGCTTTTAATTTTCCATTCGTACTAATTTTTTACTTGGCCTGAAATTCCTTTCTCTGTAGTACTACGTGTTAACTGCTTTTAGTGTGTTTTCGTCACAGTCGGTGTGTATTCCGGGATGCAAATACATTTTTCCCAAGTTTGAAAATAAAGGCAACCTGGACATATATGTATAAAAAAACTTAAAAACTAATGTAAAATCATCTTCATTGGTGACTTGTGACATAATCATACATACTCAAGTTTGTAACGTTTCACAAAACACAGACATTACATAACTCAAAAAACAGGCCACTTTCTTAGAGTCCTCTCAATTGAGTGTTCACATGTGAATGACTTTACCAGATAACATGTCAGGGTTGAATGACCATTAATGTGACTGAAAGCTAATGGCTGCAGTCTGCAGAGCTGTGGTGAAACGGTCATACTATATTTCAGCCACATCTGTTTTCAAACTTAAAATGCTGAGTTTATGTGTTGAAATTATTTATCTTTAAAATCCCTCGGCACCTCCCCCCTCCCCCAGTTGCATCTGGACGAGCAGTCATTCTTCACACTCTTTTATATCTTTATAGGGCTGCATGACCTCAAAGCATCGCTTCCTCTTCTGTCAAATATCAACCTGCACTTTCTTCACCAGAATTATCCTTTACACACACACAGAGGCTTTTATTTCCAGAAAATGTCTTTGTTGTATTTAATATGTTCCACCTTTGTGGGGGGGGGGGGTTATTCACTCAAAGTGAATGTTTTTTTTCTTTGGGAGCCACTTTGGTCACATGACAGGAAATGGCCTTTTCTGTGAGGTGTTGAAGTCCTGACTGGTCTCGTATCAAATGTCTAGGACGTGTTCAGAGTGAGATGACATTCACACATCCGGCTCAACATAGTGTTTTAAAAGAAGACTTTCATGTCACATCTGTCAAATTTAGGATGAACTCTTTTTCTCTCTGAACGGGATGAAGTAATTTATTTATTTGTTTAGTAGACAGAGGCAACTGAGAGCACTTGAACATCACATGTTGTGGTTAGCTACAAAACTCAAGTTTTGGCGATGGAGAGCTGCAGAAAATAACTATATTTCCAGCTGAAACAAACATGCATTGATTCCTTCTGGTTTCATTCGGAGTCAGAGGATGGCACTGAAAGCACCGAAGCATTAAGATGTTGGGTCATTCCACTGAAGGTCTGTTAAATTGATATTGACCTGTTTCATCTGGACTCACATGGACCGCTCAAACCCACTCGCAGGTAAAATGTCCAGCGAGTTAATATGACTCAGATATTAGATGGCTGACCTTCTGTGTGGGAATCCAGTGTATTCACAGTCATGCTCATATTTACTAACTCAGAGCTGTGTAACAGGACCTTTGGGCACAAGTGTGGAAACCTCTGACACAACTTGTGTTCTTGAAATTGCACTATATTGCACTATATTGCACTATATTGCACTATAGAGCGTAACAGGGAACGCCCAACTTTTAGAAAAGCTCTGGTTCCATAAGTAAATGTTCCATTCATTTTCTCGCTTTGACATTTCAGAAAATCCTTAAAACATTTGATTCAGAGCCAAAAATCTTGGAAAATTGGAAAAAAAGGCAAAGGTACAAGACTGTGTACATAATTGTTTTAAATCGGAAGGAGCTACGCATCCCATAAACCATTGTGAATCATTCATTTCTGACAGCTTCCTGCATGCTTCCCCTCGAATTTGACCTTGTTAGTATAGTGCTACAATATATGCCCTGTCCCAATTCCTCTCCCTTGGCCCTAGATATGAAGTGCCCTTTGCTGGGAGTGTCCCCCTCACAACGCAGCCATGACGGGGAGGGCTAGAAAATCTTCCCCTCGGAATTGGGACACCACTCGCTACGTCATCAGCAGCCAACTAATGTTATTACAGTGACAAACAATATCAACTAAAGTTATTATAGAAACAACCGGTGTCAACCAACATTATAATAGTATCACATGTGACGACTGCAGGACAGACGGGATCTATTGATCAACACACAGTATTGCTGATTGTAGCCAGCATGATTATTGCAGTAAACATTTCCATGGGAACAGCGAGCTCCTCCAATCAGAGACATCAATATTTCACCTGACGATTGAGGTGGTGCAGTACTTGTCCTTCACATTCTGATTAAAACAGGTTTTTCTTATAACGCAGTTGATCTCATACGACTTGTGGCTTCTACAGGAGCACATAACATTGTTTCACAATCTCGTAGCTTGTGGTGAGTCTACCTCGGATGGTTACAGCATGGCTGATAATCAACATCTCTATTCAGAAAATGAATGGGATTTTTACTTCTGGAACCACACTGTTGAGCTCTATTCCCTCTCTCGCTCAGAATTTGTCAAATATTTATGACTCTGACAAAAAAAATCTAACACCAAGTCCTTGTTTAGTCTTTTGCTGCTGTAATTAGCCTTCCTTCCATATTTCCCGAAAGTGCTTAGCAGCCAAGTGGGCCCTGGGGAGGCTGAGAGGAGGAGGTAGAGCCTCACTTAATGTATAATGAAATTAGAACGAGACGCCTTACAAAAGTGAAACCTTGCACAATTTCCAGGACTGTTTCAATAATTGGATGGTACTTTTAATTTTGCCAGGGCCCCTTTTTCCATTTCTTGTGTGCTAGTTAAGACAGAAGTTTTGAAATCTAGAACAAAGGTGGCGATCCAGTCATCTGTCAGAATCATTTTACCAGGGCAGTAACGTTTTTCTGTCCTCTACAAAGGAGTAAAAAGTCCAAAAATCTGAATTTGTTACATGCGTCCTCATGTTGACATCGAGCACCTGCCCAGGAGAGCACTCTTGAATATGTTGTTGTGAATCCTACACTTATTTTCATACTGAATACATTTTCACATCATATTGTCCTCAAAGCTCAGGATATTGCTGCTGTTGACACACACACACACACACACACACACACACACACACACACACACACACACACACACACACACACACACACACACACACACACACACACACACACACACACACACACATTCCCTCTTGCATAATTTTCCTGCTATATTCCTTATATTTTGAAAGCGGTACAGCTCTGTTAATTAAGACTGCAGCAGCTCAAGACTCTCTGTGTACTATCTGTTAAAGTGAATTATCGATTGAAAATACAAGCACCCCCTCACCACAGACACACGCCTTTCCTACCATGCTCTTCCTGTCAAGCACATTGTTGTGCGCTTCATGAATTATTCAAACGCCGCTTTTGTTTTTGATCTGTCACAGTTTAAACCTGAGACCAGATTAAGATGACAACAAAATAAATTAAAACTGCGACGGGGGTCAAAGTGTTTGTCAGGTTTTCCATTTGCCACTCATTTCATTAATGCTCTGGCAGAACTTCACAGTCAGCAGACGGCTCTCTGTTCCTAGATCAAAGGTTTCACGCTATAGAGACGGCCCAGTGCACAGAGCATCGACAAAGAATCTCTCACGTGTGATGCAGCCTATCATCACCGGGTTTCTTTATTCCCCTCGATTTGTAATTATCCACAGACGCATGCACACAACAGAGACACTGAAGATTTATCTGCATGCACAATACGCATGGTGACATTATAGGGTTTGATCTGCTCTACTGATCGCAAGTGATTGTGCTCGTCAACGGGATCACTCATTTCAAATTAGTAAATCCGGCTCTTTGATTAGTAGCCAGGGACGCCCTGTTAGATCATGTACAGGTAAATGAAGGTTTCTGTGCTAGCCGAGGAAACGTTGTGACACAACGGAGGAGGATGAATCCTAATGGCTTTGGTAATCTTCTGACTTTTTCTCCATCGGTCCGTCAAAATGTGTTAAAACTTGGTCTTGTTTGCCTGTAATAGTTTTTAACTGTTGCATTGTAAATGCAAATGTACACTAGTACCCTCAGTAGAGTGCATACCTCCGCCAAGGCCCAACACTGCCCTTATGAAACCACATTAAAATTCACTAGATCTGGATTTTCCCTTAAACAAGCCTGATTTTTTTATTAAGACCCATGAATAATTTTCAAAGAAATCCAAGACAATGTTGAATAAAGCCCTATCTCCCATTTTAAAGAAGTGGAAAAAAACTTCCGGATCATCCCCCTGATTCAGATCTACACCTTCTTCCTTGGGTCATGTCATCATGTTGCGTTGTTTTTGCATAATCCTGTTAGCAAACAAACGTAAACATATCCTCCTTGGCGGAGCAAATAAGACACAGCTAGCCAGTACATACATTTTGTATCTGCATCAAACAAGTCTTTTTTACAATGGATAAACTGGGAACATCTGTAAATCAGTCTACACTGATCTATAAATGAATACAGCTGATTCCTACAGTCTCTGTTGTCCACAGCTGCTTTATACTGTATGAAAAGTTCTCCTTCAAGTCATTAAATCCCATCTGAAGGCAGCAGGACACATGTGTTGTTAAATCTGCAGCCTCCAATTAGAGTAGTGCCAGAGCGCAGCGGCATTACTCGTGGTCACCGCTGTGTTTACCTCGATCACTGCCACACCTTCACACACACTCAATTCTCTCTCTTATCACTGCCATTCTGCTGCTGACAGCATCTTTATCAACATTTAAGAAAATCATCAGCCCATGTTGTATTCTTCACAGCCATCACAAATCATGCTGCTGTCCTGGCTCACATATTTTATTATTAGTAGTAATTTATTTCTATTATCGCTGTGCTGATGAGTTTAATAAAAGGCATCTGCCACCGCCTGCAGATTTGCGGTGTTTTGTGTTCACGTCATGTCGCTCTGAACCATCCAGACGACAATATGAGTTGGAGAAGCTTCTTTTCATTCATTGAGCTGTTGTTGTCATGCGTCACCGTGATTGGCGCAGCAGTATCATGGTTACACATTTTTTCTGCATACCTGCATCAAATGAACACATTCCAAAGTGGTTTAATGAAGTAAAAATATGTTAGATGTGAAATAAATAAAAAAATCTTTAGACGTCCTGTATAAGACCATAAGCACCATCTTGACCCACTGACAGGTCTAATTAGAACACACTCCCGTACACACACTCCGCACACACCCTGCCACAGGAACAGGCAGAACATGGATTGTGAATTTCTCCCATTTCTAATTAAAATCATGCCTGCCTCTCGTTCTCTGGCTCTTCATTTGCTGTGACAGTTCCACATGGAGAGGCTAATGGGAGCTCTTTGAGAAGACCGCAGATCGCTCCTCACATTTACTCATATGACGAAATAAGCTCTCGGTATATGGTGAAACTCTGTATGAAAATTGAATCTGTTACAAAAAAAAGAACCATTTTAAATATGCTGTATAAACATTTTAAATGTGCTGTAGCAGGAAAAAAAACCCCAACCCAAATCCTCCTCTACTGAGTGTAGACCTACAGCTCACCCCAAAATGTTTCCCTCTCCAGGAAAGTAGTAAACAGCCTCATCTCATGCTGCTGGCTTCAAAGTCAATTGGTCTGGCTAACATGGTCAAGAGGACAAAAGCCGCTCTAATGCCAATCCAATTGTCTCCATACTTAAATAGTGGAGACAATTGTATTTCGGTGAGCTTTGCACTTCATGTAAAACCCCCAGGCGAAAAAACAGGATTTATTTAGAGCTTTCTTCTCGGGCTTTGTGTCTGAACCACTTCAATCAACTGGGCAGCAAATGATAAGACAATTTGAATTTTTATTTCATTTTTTAAATTACTGAAACGTACTGTTCAGCGTGCGCTCAGCTCTGTGTGTCACAAGTCACATTTCAGTCCCAACAAATCACAGTGGGAGCATCACTTTATTTTTTTCCTCCTTTTTGTATTTGTATTCAATTCCCATGAGGACACAAGCAGTCATTTAATACCGATGAAAGACTCCCTGGGTCAAATCACGTATGTTCGTCTGTTATTTATGAGACTCCAGTCCCACATCTCCAGTGTCGCCTTTCTGTGTCAGCGGCGAAGCACGGGGTCAACTGTCTTTCACAGCATTGAGATGAGAAGTAAGGAATGATCCTGCTGCCCCCATCTGAATATGTCGTGACTGACTGTTATCTTCTTCACATTTGCATATATCATTTTGCCATGCACAGTTTGCAAAGCTATAAAAGTTTTAACTGTCACTTGAATGCCAGTCTCGCTGAGGCTCTGTTTCCTGTTATATAAAACAATAACACTCGGGTTTTCTCTCTTCCAGGCAATATCAACGACTGCTCTCTGCACTACTACTTCTTCCTCCTGGCAGGCATCCAGGGCGTAACCTTGCTGGTCTTCCTTATTGTCTCTGTCAAGTATGACAAGCAGAGGGGCAGAGGGGGAAGCCAAAGGCAGAGACACACCTCCTCATGACCCCAACACCCGCCCCGGTGTCCTCCCTCACCGTACCTGCCTTCTCCTGTCAAATCACCCAGTGCACAAAGACCCTGTGAAATGGGTACTTTACTAATCACAGCCTCCAGAAGCTTGGGTTACCTCACATGTGATTCTGTCATGACTATGTTTATTATTTATGTTGGTTTTAGCTTTTATGTGGAAATTATCTTTCCTTTTTACAACACGAATGGTTTTACAACACAGGGTGAAGGTACAGCTTAATGCTGAAGCCCTGTTTGAATCACTCCCTAAACTCCCATGTCTTTACTCCTGTTGCCTTTCTGTGATCATTTGCACTTGACTTTAAAAGTGGTGCCATAAAAAATGCGACATGTTGATATTTTCTAATCATGAAGAATGTTTTTATAGATATACAGACTTTTACTTTGTGTTTTCTAACAAAATCTTATTTTTGGACTAACTCTTGAACTCGCCATTTTACCAAACCTGGTGTGATACACGTGTGTATTTAGTCAAACTGGCCATGCAGTGGTTTCTGAGCGTGCGGTACAAATGTTAAACTGTGGTATGTCAGCATCATTTAGACCTTAGATACCTATGCTGTCACATAGTTGTGATCACATTGAATGGGGAATTGTAATGTTGAGGGTAATTTGATGTTTTAATGTTGTTACAGATTTTTAGAAATGACGGCTATTAATGTTGAGGCAGAAAATGGTTTGTTTGAATAAACACAGTTAGGTTTGTTTCAATAATCTAATACTAAAATCTAATATTGAGAAAGAATTAAAATATGTGATTACACTCTGTGTAATCCACATAAACCCTTCTTATAAATCTGCCATAAATCCTCAAACAGCCCCGTACATGAATAAAGATATAACTCCTTGTGTTAAAAATACTCCATGACTCCCGTGAGGCTTCCCAGTAGTTTCTCATTTCTGGTCAAGCTGAAGAATCAGCATAACAACAGAACTAATTACAAACTAACCTTTAACGTTGAGTGTAGCGCTGAAGATATCTGTGGCATTAATGCTTGGAGTGAAGTTTTAGATGTTTGGAACATAACCCATAACTTCTGTTTTCTGCTTTTCATAAAAAAAAAAAAAAAATTAACACTTTCAGGAATAACAGTGTTATATGTTTTTGTGAGACTGTGATTTGTATTGGCTTTATACTGTTAAGAATAGTGTGCGTGCGTGCGTGCGTGCGTGCGTATGTGTGTGCGTGCGTGCGTGTGTCTTTTCCTCAGAACAAGTAGAGCACAAGGTACTGAATTTACTCTCAGGGCTTGAGGAATAGTGTCATTTGACATGACTATCCAGGAAATGTGTTACATTTGTAACACAGCACATTAAAAGAAGAAGCTATCTCTCTGACGGTATGTAATACCTTTTAGGGCGATTTTAATTTTGGTTTAATTGGTTGGAGAAATGGATGTTCCTTGTTTTATTGCATATTTTATATACCTACTTGCTTCATCATATTAAAAACATCTATTAAGTTTATTTTGGATTTTCATTCTGTTTCATGATGCTGTAAAACTGGATTATTGTTTTTGTGGTTATGTTTGCTGCTAATAAAGTTTATTGAATTGTGAATTGGTTTTCAACCTTTGGCTAAATAAAGAATGACTTTCAAGGCTAGGTCAGACGTTACTTAGTGGTTTCACGACCACAATAGCTGTGTTGAACTTAGTTTAAAAAAATATATTTGTCCTTATCACTTTTTTGTGAATATCAATTTATTTCTTGCACGCCAACACTACTTTGTTTTAAGATGTGCAATCTGAAATCATATGTATGACTGACAAGTGGTTAGTCTCCTTTGATTGACTATAGGCTGACTCCTGTATTCACAATTATGTAAATATCATACATTTTACACATTAATAACTTGCGCAACATGATTAGGAACATATATATTTTCATTGCTCCCAAGGAAAACTCGAAGTCGAGGGTTTCAATTATTCATATAAAAAAAAACACACCCTGTGACAGTCTTCTGCAAACACACGTGTGTGAAGCCTCATTTTAAATTCCCACTGGGAGAAGCAGCAGATTTCCTCTGAGTTTCATCAGACAAAGATTGAAATCAAGTTGTCATCGCCAATTTTTTTCTTTTTTTAATGTTAAGGCCTTCTAGCCATGAGGCACGCAAAGGGCCATTTCCTGTTTAATTTGGTCAGAGAGCTCACATAACCGTGACTGAGCAGACAGCTTGATGTTTGAAACCAACACAATGCCTCCGGGTCATAATTCTAGTGTGGCAGCTTGTTTCTCATGTTGAGAGGGATTTCTGACACATCCAAGTGGTTACAGAGGCAGAATTGCAGGGCAATAACACTGAGATATATAGTTTTGTACTGGCCTTCCAATATTTCTAAGTTGATATATTGGCCAGGATCTAAGAAAACAGCAGTTCCGTGGAGAGAACACTTCCCGCATAAATTTATACCTGTTAGTGTTTTATCTTTTCTCCTTTTCCGAGCACGGCCTTAGAGCCGAGGTAATGCATGACCTATGAAGTGTAAAGAGTTTTCAATTTGATAGAATATACTTTGATACAAATGTCCCCTTTCTCATTAGGGTTAGGTGTTAGGAGTTGGTCTGTTGGTCCATCTCATTGGTTTAGACTGAAAAATCAGCTGGATAGATTTCCACAAATTTTTTTACTATCATGATTCATGATTTCTATGAATCATCCAATTACGTTTCCTCCAGCACCATTAGAGGTGAAGTTTGACTATCCTGTAACGCATCAATTGGATGCATTGGCAGATCTCGAATTTTTCTAAATCAGGGGACAACACACAGGGGCCACAATTTACACGGAGGCGCAATTAAATGTCCAACATATGTCTATCTATCTATGCACAATTCCTGATTCAGTCATTACTGTTGGCTCTACAGCTTTGAGCAAAGCCACACATCATTGAAAGAAATAGAACTTAACAAATTGTCATATTTATTGTTTGTCTTGTTAGTAAGTAACTAGTTTATATGAAAAAATAAGACTACTGGCAGGAAAGGGGCACTTCAGGGTCCAATCAGATCTCAGTGCCCCCTGGCCCCACCGCTGCATCCGCCCCTATTTGGATGGAGTGGGGCTGTGGTCCGGTCAGTCGTTCATTTGGACAGTCGTCATGGTTTCCTAATGATTTTGGTGATCTTTTGACTTCTCTCCTGCCATCATAGGGTCTAAAAAGGGATTGAAATGCATTTAGCTCAGAGCACGATGTGCCTCAGTATCACCTCTCAGGCATTGGAAGGTGCTGAGGGGGTTGCAGAAAATCTGCTGGTCAGAGGCTGTAACTGCAAGGCTAAATAAATTGACTTTAATTGCATTTTAGCATAGTAGCAGGCCTCACAGCCAACAAACAATAAATAATGCAAAATTAAGTTGCACTTTCAATCACTGACATTGACATTTACTTACATTAATTACATTTACATTCTTTAAATATTTATTAGCTTAGAATTAACAAAAAATTAAGTTGTTGTGTGTATGACCTTGAGTAAGACCATTATCCATCCTCCAGGTCAAACAATTTTGTCTCCTCCCCGTCCAATCTAAATTACTTTTCGTGGGCATGTGGCAGTCAAACATAATCCACAGCATGTTAAGCTGCTTTTAATTGTATTACAGTCTTACCTGTGTAATGAGAAACCGGGAGACGCTCCCTAAGATGTTGCTCCAGTAATTGGAGGATTAGGAGGTATCATCACATGTTAATTAAGATAAGCTAATGCAGATACAATGTTGAAGAGAATGGCCAAGCAGACAAATCGCTCATCTCTACATACTAATCACCGGCATTTACATAGACCTAATTATCCTATCTGAGCTGTCTTTGTTGCACGACCTCCTGGAGCTTGTTCTGCAACACACAGGACGGTGTTTGGACAAGAGACAAGGTGTTTAACGCAGGTTTGATCTGTTACTAACGTGCTACACCAATGAAGTCTCTCTGAGGATATGAGCTATGGAAAGAAAAACACGTGTCGGGCCTCTCACAATCTCTTGTTCCAGAAAATGTGCTGTCTCGTCATTTGAAATACTGTGTTCTGCGGGGCTGTAGGCACAACGGCAGGTTAAGGCTGTTCACTCAGACAGATGATCTGTGAAATAAGCAACCGTAAAATGCTTTAACAGTGTACATCTATCCGGATTTATGGCATCAACCTTGGTTATTATGTGCAGGCCCCGTGGTTTAGAGCATCTTATTTGTTCAGAATGGGGCTTGACTCCCATATAACAGTACAGGTATCAAGATAAATCTTCCTCGGCCACAGTGAGCAGGACCATTCGTGCCAGGTGTATCGTGGTAGCCCTCTGACCTTCTATTGTTTTCCGGCAGATAGAAAAATGCCCTGACCTGCCTGAGAGCAGTGGCTGATAGGTTGCTCCCCTGTGTCTGCTTGTCCTCCTGAGCCGATTCATCTAAATGACATGGTTGGGCACTTACCTCGTGTTTGCAGAGGGACTTTGCTATTGTATTTGTTGAATACTTTTCAGTTTGTGAGTCATCGCTGATGTTTTTTGCAGTGCATCTGTTTATGCTGGTGTGTGTGAGTTTGTGTTTATATCAGCTTGTAGGAATGAAACCCAAGTACCCACTGGTATTATAGGGACACACCGTGGTCTACTCAAAGTAAACAGTCTAAGAAGGCTTTATATTAGGGATAGGGTAAAATTAACCTATTTATTTACAAATCTCTCTCTGCCTTTTCTATTCAGTTGACTGTGTGTGTTTTCAGTGATCCAATCGTCACAATCTCAATCAGCCAATCACGTCTTTGCAGTCAACTTTTAAATCTACAACACTCCTCCTCCCCAGTCACCTCAAGTCTCCATAACCAGAGCCCTGGTGGAACCCAGCTGATTCCTCTCATCTCATTCAGATCCTCAGCAGCGAAATCCAGGTGTAGCTTATTCCTCTATGTTGCCAATTTACACTGTTGTCCAAAACACACACACAGTATATTTTCCTCCTTTACAATGACCACTAGCATTGTAGTTTATTTTGTGTCTGTAGCACATAAACTTGCTGCTGTAAATATGCTCTGGAACATCAAGTATGTATTAATCCAAAGCTGAAAATAGTCAACAACAAATGCACTATTAACGTCTATTAGCACCTTAGTGCTACCACTGACAAGGTAGGTAAGTCTAAGCTAAGAAATTGACAAGTACATTTTATATTTTAATGTTTCCATGGGATTTATAGTCAATAAGTATATACTAAAAGCAGTCTTATCATGTAAGGTAAGAAATTGATGTAGTTAGAGCCCCAAGGATAGGAAGACAAAAAACTGTGTGTGTGTGTGTGTGTGTGTGTGTGTGCCTTTGGTGCTCCACGGCTCCGTCTGTAGAAATGGCCAAAACCAGAAAGTCAAGCTGACCTTGTCCACTGCTCTTTCGTTCCTCTGCAGCAGCATGTTTGTGCATGATTAGTTGCTGTAAAGCTACTGTGAACTGATTTTAGAGTGAATTCAAAGGAAGCAACATAAATCAAGCAGCAAATAATCATTTGGAAATTGCAAATACAGATCTGGCACACTAGGACCACAGGGAGCCCAGCCAACCATTGGTGAGAGTTTGTTGGTCTCACATCATCAATTTAATTAAAAATCCATTTAAGATGGCGGCCTGGGGAGGTTTTTTTCTTTTCCTTTCAGGGAAGGTAAGACTTGAAGCCAACAAACTGGGGTTACCACTTTCCACAAATTGAAGGAAATACAATCATATCTGCGGTGCCACATCCCAGCAGGCATGAACACGTCTAAAACTAGGGCCCGAGGGGGTGGGGAGCGTAGATCTTTAATGGGATGCGCCGCTGTTCCTACCTGAGGAGGCTGAAGCCACCGACGATGGTCACAGACAGAGAGTCACATTGGTGTTTTAATTACACAGGACCCTCCATCAATCATGCCCCTTATGGCTGACAGTTAAATCCCTCCCAGACCAGGCTGCACCGGCTCCCCTCGTCCTTCACAGTCCAAAGGCTGAACACAGCAGCCTCAGTCCCAGCACACACTGCACAGACCCCACTTCAACTGCCTGCAGCCTCTGATACAGGAGAAGGAAAATCACACAGGAGACGGCCGGTCGCGCCACGGAAAATAAGTAGAAACATATTAGGACAGGGAAGACGCAGAGACAAAGGGGAGGGAGGCTTTCTCCTCTGTGTGTGTGCATGCGTATTTACTAAGCTGAGGTCTTCATGGATTTTATGCAGTCTAACTATTCATTGGTGAATTTAATAAATGATGACAGGCAGATTTGGTTGTTTCCATTCTTTATGCTAAGCTAAGCATCTGCTGGCGGTAGCTTCATATACAGACATGAGGTGACGTGATGTGTTTTGTCGATCTTCTCATCTACATCTTGCAAAACAGTAAATAACCTCATTTCCCACAGTGCCAACCTACACCTGTTTTATCTTAAAGCTGGGGTTGGTGAGCGCGGAAAAGTTGGCTGCAAAAGGCTGCGCTGAAAACATGCAACCGCTACATTAACCCCTCAAATCAACCCTTACGACAAAATGACACCCCCAAAACACGTGAACGTGCACACAACTGCTGGAAGCTGACTCGAGGAGCTTCATTGACATTATCATGTCTGAATCAACTGTAAGAAAACAACTAACATTATCATAATTAACCTAAACAATAAACATGGCTATTATTAGTACCCACGTCATTAGTACTAGCATGTTAGCAAGGGGAATTCTTTATTGAAAATTGCGTTTGATGTCATAACTTATTGCTGGCTAGCCACCAGGAAATGCCTCTTGTAATGTTTGTTAACTGGCAACATCAACACATTATTTTCCGCAAATTGACCATCGTCAAGCATGTTAGAGTTTCCATAATGAAAGATTTGTTGGCTCTGACTCAGAGTACACTCCTGAGCCAAGTACTTCATCCAAACACATTTTGGTTCTAGCCTTTCGAAACTTCTTTTCTTGCTTTGTTTTGCAGTGGAAGCCTTTGTCTGTAGTAGAACTGGGAATTTTGGCTGCACTTTTTTTTGCCATTTTTACATGACTCGATCACTAACTTCTAAATACTGTCTCTGCTTCAGCTTGTGAAGACTCCTGTCAAGCGGATTGAGAGCATTGGCAGGGGGCAGACAACTTTACTTATTGATGGCTATCAGGACGTGAGGAGGAATTCAACAAATACGATAAGTGTTTCCCATACAACTGACCAACCCTACCTTTAATACCTGGCTTGTTATCACTCTACCTGAACTCTACCTTTTTTTTGTCATATTAATTTGGTGTTCTGGCTCAGCATGCAGCAAACCCGAAGCAGAACCCTAGAAGTAGAACGAGAGAATCCGTCAACACACTTGAACTAATTAAATAAAAGTGTAAAAGCCACTAAACTTTCTGACGGAGCTCCATTCACTGCTCACTGTTGACATAACTGAGTTGATCTTAATCTTTAATTACACTTGAGGTAGTACTACCAACGCTGCCACACTACAGCACCAGTTGACATACTGTGAATATTTCTCTGCTTGATGGAAAATAATAGAACAAAAAGAAAAAAAAAACGTAATCAGCCACCACTGTGATAATAACATTCACTGAGCAAAATGTAATTTTTCAGCCGACTGCCTTTTGTTTAGGAAGATTTCAGAGATGATTATTGTTTGTGCAATTATCTGAATAATAAATGATCCATTTCCAAAAACGAAAACATTTTCCACCTTGTCCATAATTATCTCTCTTTGTATCGGCACGATCCCCGAGAGATGGAGAGCACATTACATCCCCGCTTGTCCATCATTAAGCTTCTCCTCCAGGCTCCGGGACAGAGGTTAACGAGACATTAATTGGCATTTCCTTCAAAGCTCACAAAACTTTAAACTGGGGGGTGGTGGCAGTAGAGGAAATGGCACATTACCATGTTGTTCAGCCATTTATTTAAAAGCCTCATCATACGCTGGCTGTCATTTTAGTTGTTCCAACGGATGAGATGAGAATATTAATGACCACTGCCTCCCTCCACTGGCAAGCATTAAAAGCAATAACATATTGTGTTGTGGCATGTGGGTAAATTGCTCATAAAATACTTACGATACAAAGGTGAATGTTTAATTGGCCTTTCTTTAGTGACCCACACTTCTCAGCTAACCTCGAGACACGAGACAAGAATAGCTTTACGATCAATAAAAGGATGATACAGGCTCTTGACATTATTGTGTATTCCTTAAATGTTATGAAAATACAATATACAGAGCAACAATACAATGCTTTGGAGACTGTTTGGTATATACATGACAGGTCTTCTGACGTGTTAAGGAGGATGAGGATGACCTGGAAAGTTGTGCCTTTTCTTTTTCCTCAACAACATGCACACGTTTCACTTGGCTTGCTTTGGCCTTTCCAGAACTCTTCCACAGAATAAGGATCTGGCGTAAGAAATTAATATTCAAAAATGTTACAAAACTTCCAAAACCATTTAATGTGCACACACACACATTCAGAACATCTATCTAGTTATGTCACTGCTCTTTTTAAAATCTACATGTCTGAATATCACAGGTCATAGTTGCTGCAGATAAGTCCTGGGACCATTACTTGAATTCTATCTAAACCCTGTCGTAATAAAACAATGATAAAAAGGTAATCATCTGATCAACAAATGGAAAGAACAGAATCACCTCATGTCCTCATTCTTTGACAAACAGAATTTTTTTCTTTAGTGATTCACCATCAGTCACTTGTGGAATCAAGACAGTCCTCTTGAAGGTGATGACCCTTTGGCAGTTTGGGGTGATTCTGAAGTTGTTTTCTTCCTCTTTCACTTGTTTGGGGGTCCGATTTCTGTCCAGACCACTTTCCTCTGAAAGGCATAAGGGTGAGTCTGTCACAAGTGCACATAGTACATTATGCCACCTCTTTTAAAGCACTGTCATTTAACCTTTCCATGTAATTGCGCAACTCCTTGGAGTCTCCCAGCTCCACGTCCTGGCACACCCACTTAATGTCCTGGCAGTGGCTTCCCGTCAGTGTGTTAACAGTGGGGTAGCTACTGTCCGAGGGAATGGTGGTGAATGTGGTGAACTTGACACGCTTCCTCTTGGTGGTGGGTGAGTCTCCTTTGATGTCCTTGGCTATGCAGCCTGTGTCTGCTGTCCGGTGCACTTGGCCCTGCACGCTCTTCTGGGCAGAGCCTCCATTCAGCAAGTGGCTGCCTTCCTCGAGGCCACTGCTCGAGTCCATCATGGAAGTCTGCTCCTCCTGTTGTGGCGACAGGCTGATTTGGCTCTCTAGCAGCTCCGCCTCATTCCCCAACCACACCCAATCGTGGGCATGGTTCATGTTTTCCTGTCCCTCAATGGATAGCTCCTTGTGACGGTATTTCAGGGTATAGGAGATGCAATTGATGAGAAAGACCAAGATAGCGAGACAGAAGACACCCAGCAGGGCATACATGCCAATTTCGAGGTCTGTCAGTCCGCGAGCAGTCTGAATGAGGTCATCATCCATGTTGCGGCCACGGGGCAGGTCCACTTGTGCAGGGAAGTCAGCAAAGTCAATTGGTATGTCCTGGCTACCATCATCTGATAGTTTATCCCCATTGGGGCGGCGAATTATCGCGCTTCTAGTGGTGGTGGCTTTCCTCAACACCCCGTCCTCCATGTCGGAGATGGAGCTGCCGTAGTAATGGGTGTTAAGTCCGGTCCGGTCCTGGGAGGGGGAGAGCCTGCCTCTGTTGTCCATATCGTCTCCATCTGGGCCATAATCGCTGTTTCCTGCCCTTGAGCTGTCACTGTGACCAAACTTCACCCTGATGTTACAGTTCCCCGCTGCCAGGATGCTGCGCCGCTTGAACTTCTGGCAAACTTCACAAACAGTCATTTCCACTCTGACCAGAAGGCCTTGGCCCTCTGCCTCAGTCACGATGACTGGCCACTTCCATGAGGGGTCCTGCTGCACCGTTACCACCTCCTCGTCTAGAGAGGTGGCTGTTAGGACAAAAAACTCTGAATTGTACAGGTCTAGAGGAGCCAGTGAGCCGTCGCTGAACTGGAGCCAGGCACTGATTAGGGCCTCCTATGGACACACACAAAATACAATACAATACAGCATTATAAGAGAAAAAGAGAAAATAAATAGTCCCTGACACAAAGATAACATGGTGTGCTTCGATGGAAATGGAAATTACGGCGTAAAAGTACTGCATCTAGCCTCATTTCATAGAAAATATTCGCTTTAGCTCTGAATTTGCAATGCTTCTTTGTTTGGTGGTTACAGCATCAAGCAGATGTTCCTCAGGTACATTGGTTTGTGTTTTCTCTCCACAGTGTTTTGAATTGGTAAAAATGAAGCACTGATTATTTCCATTCACTCTTCCTTTTGTCAATGCAACATTTGGACATACAGTTCACTATGTATGGAAATTTCTGATCTAAGTCCGCATTTGTAAGTCGAATACAAAGTGACTAAGAGGGGTGGTTCTGCTATCTCAGCTGCTGCTCTGTCTACGATAAGAGGGATACAGATTCAGAGATATGTGCGGAAGATCAGACAGCAACATTAAATGTTGTTCATGGGGATGAGGATTTGCTGTACAGTCGGCATCTTACGGCTTTCTCATGTTTAATATCTTAAAGTTGCTTAAGGACAAATCCCCCATGCCCCATAATTACTGACACCAGAGGACTTCCAGTGCAGTGCTGCCTGATTCTCTTCATCTGCATACGAAGATAGGTCAGATAACTGTGCTCACCCCATCCTCCCTTTCTTGGAGGAAGTGGGAGAAGAGGAATGTAAAAAAGGAACAGTGGTAAGGGAGCTTGATGGGCAGATCAAAGAGGCCACAATGAGAGTAGCCGGGGCGAATGAGAACGTGACAGAGCGGCTGAGTTTGGTCTCCAAGTCACATTTTCGCTGTTTTGTGTTGCCTTTGCATGCTCCGTCATTAAGCTTCTGTTACTATTAGTTGCCTGGGGAAACGCTCTCTGTCACACTCTGGCTTTTCAAGCCTCGGCGTTAAGAGGGTTAGGGATGGTGTGGAACAAACAAATAGACACGTGTACACGAGCACATGCACACTCGCGGCGTTCTTTGATTATAAAATTGCTCATTCATGGACCCTGATAGTGTGAAATGGAATCTGGAAGAAAGACTTTTTGTCTCTGCACAGTAATCAAGGCTGCAGAATGTACAGTTTTGGTTTCAGCAGATATATAAAATTGAATTGTTTCTTTCATCAAATGGCTATCAAACCAAAGAGAGGTGTAAAACAAATCATGTTATAATGTGGAAATAATGTTTTCTTATTTTTTTTCTCCAATCGCATTAGATCAGAAGATTTTGAAACTGAGGTCTTTATATTTAGCTTTAGTGGCTAAGAGAGACTTGAACCATCAAGCAATACTTCATTCATACTTAATTTTTGTTTCAAAATTTACTTGAGGTCTCTTGTACCGACCTGCTTGGGGCTCTGCAGAACCTCCTGTGTGTTCGTGGTGGCCAGGATGGCTCTGTTGCTTCCTGGACTGAGCTGCAGGCTCATGGAGAGCCCCGTCACCAGCTGGACCCCCAGCTCTGTGATGGTGACTTTGTCGTCCACCACCGTCACAGTCTTCTCTGCCAGGATGGAGTCTGACAAAGGAGACAATACCTAGCAGGTGGAAAAGAAAGACAGTGAGGCAATGAGGGGAAGATATTATAGATTCAAACATTAAAAAGGATTTTTTAAAAGGAAAAGCTGCAGAATTTGGATTTTTCTTCCACAATATTTCTCTCAAATACATCATTGACAGCTGTAACCTGTGACTGTCTAGTATATGATCAATTACTGCAGTGCTTATTCATATGCTGCTTTAAACACTAAAGGTTGGGAAGGTCTGTCCCAGGAGAAATCAGCAGTGACAGCAACCGCAGCTGAGCAGAGAAACAGAGAACTACCTATAGAAACTTCATCAACAGAAAATCCGAGCAGAAATGAATCAGCAGTGGTCACGTCGCTTGATTGACAGGAGATTCCTGGTAAGCGGGGAAGTAAAAATACCACATCAATGAGCACTGAGCAGCGAGGACGTCAGCGACTTGAAAAAAGCGGATTACTGGCGGGTTATAGGCGATTTAAGAAAGTGTCTCTCCAAGTGTTTCATCTAACATAAAAGACTCACAAGCCCCCTCACAATATGCAAAACGATACTTTATCAGGCTATGTGGATCAAACAACAACTGCACTTGGCTGCCCCCAAACCCCCATACTTCCTGTAGGTAAGAATCCATTCCCTTTGATTAATGTTGGATATATAGAGGAGAGGCACACTTTAACCCGAAACTGAAGCAGGAACTAACTAACTAACTGTGTTTATGATGAGTACCACCAGAGGGATGTGTGGCTTTCTCTGCATGCAATCATCTTCTGCAATCATCAGTCTGCGCGGCACGTGGCGCGCCCGTCCGACCTTTTGCGCTCGCAAATGTTTTCCAGTTTGGTGCTTCCTCTGTGATGTTTTTTGCAGAGGTGAAGACACATCTGCAGGCAGACAAACGGATGAGTCCCTGGCAGCAGGAAGCAGATCCCACTCACACAGATGTCATTAGGACACTGATATTCATCCAGTTAGCCTGAAGAGCCTGACAACCCAGAGCGCTGAGAGCGAGGACCCGCTCACTGCCGAGAGCCCGCAGCGAAGCCTGTGACACACCAGTAAGCACCTGTCTGCTCCTGACAAAAGGAGATTCTAGTCAAACTGCAGCCATGACACCGGCATCTGGGTTCGTCCCTGGAATAAACAATATGCTCGCGCCCCTGCAGTATCAAATTATAACACACTGTATATTTGTGTCGACATAATAATGTACTAGAGTGAGGTTGAATTAAGTATATTAATAAAATAGCTCTGCTTCATGGTGGTTTTCATAATTCAGATAATTTGAACGTGGGTGATATTTTAAACTAAAATAATGGCCGTATTAGTTTCAAAACATTCAAATAATTACCTCATTATATTCTGTCATTACCAACACAGACCTTTGCCAAGAGCATTGGCAGCCTCCACCGCGCTCTGCAGTGCATTTTACATTGTGTGTCATCATATTTTGGGACAAACCTGAGGAATAACGTTGACATGATGAGATAAGAAGCAGGCACTGATCCTCCAGCGTAAATATGACAGGGTTTTTTAAAGACTTTTTTTTTCATGTTCATCACAAACTTCGCTGTTACGCTGACTTCTCATTTGGTCAATTCAGCAAAGTGTCGAGCTTTTAGAAAACCAAAGTACAGAAAAAAAGACAGGCACCTTTAAAAATGTAAAATTCTCCAGTGATACTCACTATTAGGGCTGCGCAATAAAACAATGTCAATAATGAATGCAATATAATTGTCATTAATATCAATATAACAAGTGTTTAAAATGTATTGATATAATACTAATGCATTGTGCAACACAGTGAGGAGATACAACACATACTTTATATGTCTTGGATTAAAATGTTTTGCTGTTTTTGATGTCTTTGTCACTCTCTGCTCATTAAGAAGAGTTTAAACCCACAACCTCAGAAGCAAAAATTTTACTTAAAATATAATAATAATAGCACAAATAAGACATTTATTGTGATATTAAAGATATCAACTATTTTATCTTGATATCATTTTTGGCCATAATGCACAGCCCTACTCACTATATTATTATTATTATTATTATTAAAATGGAACAGAAATTGTAACATGTTGATACACAAAAACACAACCTAAAGCTATAATGTTAAAGGGGACATAGCATGCAAATTCCACTTTGTTAGTGCTTCTACACGTTAATGTGGGTATCTGGCATGTCTACCAACCCCAAAACTCTGGGGGAAAAACACTCGCGCGTTTTGTTATAGTTCCTCTAAGTCAGAAACGTCATGCTTGAGCGACTCGATTGCGCTTCCTGGGTATTGTGTCGTAACAAGGAACTGGAAGTCTCCCTACATGGTCTTGGCCCCCCCCCCAAAGTATGTTACAGACATTTCATTAAGACCCCAAGGAACCATATCAACTTGTGGTAAAATGGGCATGCTATGTCCCCTTTAAGTATTTTAAAATCTATAGTGATTTTATCCCAGACGGCTTTTGTGCTTTTTCATTGAATGTTTTTTAATTACTCAAAGTATCCATTATTCAGTTTTAAATATCTATTTGTACAGACAAATATGGGATGTTGGGTTGAACCAGTTTTATCCACTTCATCTCTGAATGTGTATTAAAATATGATGCTGCTCTGAGTAAAAAAATATTGATGTATTCCCAAATGAATAGACAAATTCTTTTCAGTTTTATGAGGTCCCAGCTCTGCTTCACTGTTGTCACTGTTTCCTGATTCTCAACTTTCTCTTTCACTAAGCACCGATAGGTAGAGGGAGAAGGACAAGTGGCTGGACCCTTTTTGAGACATGGACCTAATTTGGGAGGCTGTGGCACAAGTGGAACATAATAATTAATAGCGCTCCTTAAATTCTGTAGCAACAATGCCACTAGCATGAGTGGCCTTATTATTTAGGCCTGTTTATTTAGAAAACACCACTGAGTTAAACAGTAGTTCAGGTTTATTTCAACTTTGGTCTTATTTTCATAGTTCTAGCTAAGGCTGGGCAATAAAGCAATATCAAAATCTCAATATATATTAAATACTTATACATTGTTCCAGCTGCTCATAAAGAAGAGTTTAAAACAAGAAACAATAATGTGACATTTATATTGATAATTATTGATATCAACTGATATTAACATTTTTATGTTGATATTATCATTTATATGGATTATGGTAAAATTCTAGTTATGAAAGTAGCTGCCGAGAGCTTGGATCACGGCCACATTACTACAGTGGAGTCCAGAAAGGTGAGAATGATCCCTATTAAATGCAAACAAATTAAAATAAACTGCAATAGGGAAAAAATAATATGGAACCTAAAACATGTCAGAGTTGAAATAGAAATTCAGTCTCTCAACTGTGGTGGATGTGTACACAGCCAGAGTAATGATTTAACAGCTCATCTTTCTCCTTTATTCCAAATAAGTAGAACTAGTCTGGGAGTTTGTTCCAAACCTTTACGATTGTTCAGTTGCAGTTGGCTCGTCTGACTGATGCCAGCAATAACCTTGATGAGTCTCAGAACTCAAAATTGCTACTGAAATGATGGCCAAAAAAGAATGGGAAAACATTTCTAGAATTGCACTCAGTAGAGCACATACCTCCACCGAGGCTCATGAGTTTTCATAAATTCAATAAAGCAGCATCAGTTCTCTAAATATGCTTGATTTTTTTCATCAAGATCCATCAATTATTTGTGAAAATGTCAAAAGTATTTAAATCCTGTATCCGCCGCCCCTTTGTCTGGATTCGCCCTACAATCTAACGGTTTCTTTCTTGGCCCATGTCCTATCATTCCGCCGAGTTTCATGGAAATTCGTTGAGCAGCTTTTGCGTAATAACTCTGACAATCCAACAACCCAACCAATGGACAGAGGCAAAAACCTCCATCAAACACATCTCCTTTGCAGTGGTACAACACCAATTTTCTATTAAACTGGAATTAACATTTAAAGGTCCAGTGTGTAAGATCTAGGTGAAAGGGATTTATTGGCAGAAATTGAATATAAAATAATCCTAGTTATGTTTTCACTAGTGTTTTATATAAAATGTACAAACACTAGAATGGGTCCTTTATATTTAAATACTTTATATTTACATCGGGAGTGGGTCCTCTCTACGGAGGCCGCCATGTTTTTTTTACAGTAACCCAGACTGAATAAACTAAACACCTTTTGAGTTTTTATGACAACTGAAGGCTACCACAGGTTCTCTTTCATGTTTGGAAGGTGGGGTGAGGTGAGGGGTGTTCAGCTGCAACGTGCAACTTCACAACTAGATGTCACTGAATTCTACACACTGAACCTTCAAAGCACTGCCTGTTTGAGGTGGATACATGATCTACCTGGATTGTGGTCATCCCCACGTCGAGTCCCATGAGAATCCTCCTGTCCAGCAGCTGTGCAATCTGCGGGTCCTCTACCTTCAGGAAGTCCCACACCAGCTCCGTTATGTCCACCTGCCAATCGGTGCCCAGCATGAAGCTCGCCTGACCTCGGGGATCTGCTGACTCCGCTACAAAATGGGTGAGGACTCGAACCATGGCGTGCTGGTACTGCAGAGTGCAGCTTCGTCCTCGTCTGTCTTCATCGTCCTCGTCGTCGCTGTCCCGTGTGGACCTGACAATAAAAAGAAAAAGACGACCCTCATAAACTCTGGTGGTTGGTCTAGACTGAAATATCTCACCTAACTACTTAGTGGTTTGATAAATTGCCAATAAAATTCAGTATGGACATTAATGGTCCCCAGTGGATGAATCCTGGTGACTTTGCCGCCAACATGAGAAGAAATGTCTTGACAACTATTGGCATGAAATTTCATACATGCATTGATTTTCCTCGGGCTGAACTGTAGTAACTTTGGTTGTTCCCTGATGCTCCATCTAAATACTTATCGCCCAAGTCCTGCAGCACTAGTGATTTTCCCTTCAGCCTCAGCTGTACTTTGGGTTTTCTGTTCATTCTGCATTGACGTGCAGTTTGTTGTATTTTTAGCAGCGTCCCCACTTAAACCGACCTCTGCCAGATGGACTCTCACTCAGCAGAGTAACTTATACAGGGATGTTTACCTGACAAGGATCCAGTAATGAACAGTCCAGCATATGGCTAACCATTTTCCTCCTTCAGCGAATCTCCTTCACCATTAAGGAGCACCGGGTCTGGACTGCGAATGTGCACACACCTCCCTACTGCTTTACTTAATAGCTTCCGTGATTGCTCTGTTGCTAGCAAATCTAATTTTATTACTATAGGCAGCAAATCAGCCAACAGAGACTCAGCTCTTTCTCACCAGTAAAGCTGCTTGGAGAATGACAAACTAGGTTTAAATGGTTACAGCTGCAAAGTCATTAGATTTTGTCCATAATTCTTCTTTTTTAAAATGTTGCTTCAACAAACAGCTCTATAAAAATGACAGAGATGTTGAGAAAGTGTTTGAATGCTTGATCCGGCAGAAGAAGCGCTGTTGCAGTTCTTCAGTCTCACTGGGACACAGTTGGGATACTTGCAAACAGAAAAAGTGCTTTGTCAACAAAACCACTAATCATACACTGTAGTATGAACGTAAAGAGCTGCCACTCTGTCTAATCATTGTCATTTGTTCCTCCGTCTCTAACACAAACACACACAAGCAAAGGTTGTGATAATGATAAACGGGGAGAAGAAAAGAAGTTAATCTCTTAAACTGTTTTTCCTGCGATTATCCGCTCGACTTGTCTCTTTCTGACGGAATCCCCTGAGAAATCTGACTGCTCGTGGAGCGGTGGGAGTAAGATGTTGGCGGCACGCTCCAGAGAAAAGCAACAAGTACAGTGAGGAGCAGAGTTGTAGAGTTTAAAACCTTTGCTGGTCAATTTCACATGCAACAGACTGACACTTATTCCCAGTAATAATTACTCTAATGTTGTTTTACTTACACTGTTTCACTTTCTTTCCTTTACTTGCTGTGCCCCATGAAACCTTCACATCAAAGTATGTATCTACAACATGAAATATTCATGACTGAAGAGGCAACAAGTTCAAATAAAACACTGAAACAGTAAAGTTGTAATCTGTTCTATTAGGACTGTGTGGGTGTAGTTTGATCAGATTTGATTGACGGTGAACAAACAACTCATCAGATTTCCATTCAAATGTAGTTAAATCCCGATTGGTGCACAGAACAGTGTGACATCACCATTTACTGACTGATTAGACTTAAGTCGAATGAACAGTGGTGTTACCACGACACAGGACCTGGATGGATGTGTTCTGATCAGTTTGAAGAGCTGCTGTTTGTCCCTGAAATGTATTTTTGTATAGTTTTATTTCACTATAATACATAGTATATAACAACAGATCAGCTATGTCTGAGTTTGCCCTTCATTTCACATTCAATACATTCTATGTATGGTCAATAGTGCGGCCTCCTCCAATCATGACTTTTATGTCATTTTCTACACAGAAGTAAGAAACAGCATCAAATTCTCAGGTAAGGACGGGTTCACTTGTGTTCCCTTGATCCTCTGAGTATTTCGGCTTCATTCAACAAAGGCACGTCAGCGGATTAGCGCCTCTAAATTGCCCATAGGTGTGAATGTAAGTGTGAATGGTTGTTTGTCTCTACATGTCAGCCCTGTGATACATGGTGACCTGTTCAGGATGACCCCCCCCCCCCCCCCCCCCCCCCCCCTCTTACCAAATATCCGCTGGGATTGGCTCAAGTCTACCCTCGACATTCAGAGAGTAAGCGCTAAAGCAAATTAATGGATGGTAGAAAGAACTCGCAGCTGCATGAATCTTGTTCACATACATTGTCTTCACCGAGAGAGTGACTCATGTGAATCATGAATTTGTGATCAAACATTTACAGTTCTTTTAAATCTCTGTTCTCTTTCGAAAAATCCCTGTTCTCTATCTCTCTCCTTTGCTTTTAGAATCATAATGTGAGTATTTTGAGCTTAAACTGAATTTGTTATTTAACGTCGCTGATGTTAAAAGGTTATCTACTGACATACTGACTTAATCAGTGTTTAAACAGCATATTTATGAGGACATTCATACATGCAGGTATTAGACAGAGGTAATGGATCCAGGAGTAAACAAGCTGACAGGGAAATCCAACCATTTCCGCTCCGGTATAAATCTGATATATATGCCAGTGCTTGTGCAGCCATCTCTAAATCTAATCTGAGGTTAATTTAATAAACAAATCACACTCAGCACGGAGAACAACCTGCACCATGAAGCACATTTTTTCCCGCTTCATTCCCTTTCAGGCCCAGCTCTGACTTCAGAGGAGATGCTGCATATTAATGTGTTTATGTGTGTGTGTGTGTGTGTGTGTGTCACCCTTATTTTTGTTGTGTCCCCTGGATCGTACGCTGTATTTGTTTTGGCGTGATGATGCATTTTATTTTCTGCTGCAGTAACATGACGAAGGTCATTTGGACAGAAATAGACAACGCTGCCTCTATATAAAGCAGCTCCATCTGACATTGGTGTGTATTTAGTGTTTGTGTCTTGTAGGGAATTTGAGTACAGCTGTTTGTTTAACAGTAGAAAGACAACACTCAGTATACATGGTAAACACACACCTAAATCGAGCAGTAAAAGGTAACAACGAGGGGATTTTGAAAGCATGATTAAACAAAGGGTGAAAAAGGAATGTACACATATCTTGAAGGTGTGTGAAATGAGTGGTGCATGCCCGAGTGCTCCGCCTACACTAAGGTTTGCTGTTAGCGAAGCCTCATCTTGTCCCTGATCTGACAGGACTTAGGCGAGGGAAGAGGGGAGCCATACAGGAAGTGTCCGTGTAAAGAGTACTTGTGCAATTATTCCATAAACAGGCCTCTTTATTTCTCATTTCTCATTTCTCTCCCTCCGCCTAAGCGTGGCCGCTACTGTCGCTCACTGGCACACTTCCTCGCGGGCTCGTGGTGAGTGGACCGATGCCCATTCTCACCAGCAGCCATAGCGCTATACTTTGCAAGGTCATGCCTGTTCCCCCCCTG
This sequence comes from Hippoglossus hippoglossus, assembly GCF_009819705.1. NCBI lineage: Eukaryota > Metazoa > Chordata > Actinopteri > Pleuronectiformes > Pleuronectidae > Hippoglossus > Hippoglossus hippoglossus. The sequence goes on along the minus strand of NC_047159.1, from coordinate 20,417,386 downwards.
ATAAACAAAGACGGGCGGAAGACAGGGAGAAACAAAGCCTCCCGCCGCCCGTCAGCAGTCGTGCTGGCGTCCACACTGACAAAACAACTTGGCTGTCCCCGTTGATAAAGGCATACCAGCACACAGCAGGGGAAAGCAACATCCTCGACAAGCCATGGCAATAGTCGAATTATGTACGTCTGTCACTCAAAATGTTCAGGGAGGGGGGTAGGGATAATTAGAGTGGCCACACAACGGTGCGTGGGATGACTGCAAGTCCAACCTCAACTTATTTTTTTCCAGAAGTAATTACTGCAGGTAGTCTGATAGCTGCTCCATCACTTGATGGATTTCAACAGTTGCGGAGTAGCACTGCACAGCGGCGTTGGCAGAGGTGCTGCTAGTGATGAGGCCCCAGGGGAAGAGGACTGACCTCCAGACAGCTCTAATAATGTTCTGTCCTACTGACGATTAAGAAGGGCAATGGCAGGCCACCTGAAGCCAGTCCTAATGACAATCCGTATTGCACAGGTCAGCCATTTTGTTATCAGCCAAGAACTGCCAAGCAGGAGCGAAATCAGGAGGAGACAGATGGAGCGTTGTTCCGTCTCACGTCGCCACAGTATCTGATCTGAGGCTTGAAATCAGACACATCACCTGGAATAAATTTTGTTTGTTAAAACAATATAAAGTTTGTTAACCTCTCAAACTCTGCAAAGGTGGATAAATGACTCATTCACTTTTACATGATGACAACAGGAAAATCTAGAAGCACAATACTGTTATAGGTTGAAAAATAAGAAATGGTATCTACTCAAAATAAAAGTTGCAGCATCGTCCTGTTTTATTGGATAATTGTAAAAACCACGGGAATTGCAGTTTCACAGCAGATGATGCAAAAAAAGCTGAATTGCACTCCTCCCATTAATCTTTCAGTTAATTACCTATATGTTTTCACCCATGTCTGTTTGTTTGTTTGATTAAGCAAAAACTACTGGACTGATTACTACAAAACTTATGTATGGGTCAGGAAAAAAAACCTTAAAGTTTGGAGCGGATCCGTATCAGATCCAAGATTTTTGAATCTTGGATCGTGAATTTCAAGGCCCAACATTCCTCTTATGAAACCACATGTTTTAAAGGATTTTGGATTTGCACCAGATTTTTTCCGAATTATGTCTCTGAGAAATAAAAGAAAATGTTGAAAAATGTCCTATCTCACAATGTAAAAAAAAAAAAGTGAAAAAGAAATCCTGGATCTGCCCCATGAAAATTACATGGAAATGGTTGCACGTAATCGTACTAACAAACAAACAAACAAACAAAGATGGAGACATAACCTCCTTGGCAGAAGTAATATTAACCATATGAAAATGATTTTATACTTCTGGCATATACACACTGTCACACGGCCCTGTAACTGACAGTCACATGCAGTGCTGTACCTCTGACCGGGGGCCACGATGGGCACCCTCCACCCCTTGATCTGGCTGAGCTCCGTGTCTGACACCTCGATCTGGAGGGGGAGCCGAGGGAGCCACACGTTGAGCTCCAGCTGAGCACTCAGGTATCCGTAGGTGAAGTTCACCGTCATCTTCACCTTGCCCTTCATCTCCTTGCCATTTACGAAGACGTAGTCACACCTGTCTGACACCTGCGTGGGAGGAGAGGGGAGGGATTAAGTGAGAGGCAGTGTAAGTGACGGTTATGCTAGATGACGGTCTGACGGTTATGCTAGATGACTACACAGTCAATTGCACAGTGCAATATGCTGTACAGTGCACACTGCAGGACCAGGCCCCCTCCAAGTTGATTATAAGCCTTAACACTCCTGAGCTCTCGACTGATGCTGCATTCCTGTTACTACTTTGAACAAGATGAAAGCTTCTATATCTGCTCCACACTTGAGGAAGGAGGGAGGAGGGCAGCGAGGACATCTTTGAACCGGAGGGAAAACAGGTCCTGGTTTGCTCTTCTATTATAGTTCAGCCTACAGCGAAGAGAAGAGCCAACAGATGGAAACTAGTAAGATGAGAGCAGTTGTCTCTCGATGAAACGACCGAACTCAAAGCCATCTGTTTCATTAATTGCTTTAGGAAGAGAGTGAGTGGGCCAATTTTGCGTTATTGAAAGACAACTCCTTGTCGCTCTCTTTGAAGCCCTCTATGCCTCTTCCTCTTTGAACACTTCTGTAATTCTGACCAACATCCAGAATCCTCTTTAAACTTCGTATGATATGGACATGCAACTATAAGCTATGAGGGGTATCTAACACACACACACACACACACACACACACACACACACACACACACACACACACACACACACACACACACACACACACACACACACACACACACACACACACACACACACACACACACACACACACACACACACACACACAATATGTTTCTGCAAATTTTGTCATTGCTGATTCCAACATATTGCAGACTGCCAATGGTAAACCAAATGGAACTATACAGTCTGGGGAAACGTATAGTTTTTCTCCTTCCAATTTATTTTCTTTCTCCACAGCGAGATAAAACCATAAACAACCATTCATCATGAAGTTGCGGCAGCATATCCTCTGTGACCAGGAAGAAAACTTTGTGCGAGACAGATTCTACATCTTTATGTGAGCTCCCTCTAGGGTGAAGCCGGCAGGAGAGTTTCTGTGGAAAATAAATTTGGTGGGTTTGTATAAATGAAAGCAGATATTTGCGGATTTCCCTGAAATGGCATCATACCCGGCACTGCATGTGTGTGTGTGTGTGTGTGTGTGTGTGTGTGTGTGTGTGTGTGTGTGTGTGTGTGTGTGTGTGTGTGTGTGTGTGTGTGTGTGTGTGTGTGTGTGTGTGTGTGTGCGTGTGTGTGTGTGTGTGAATGGACTAGTGGAGATTGTGGGAAGCTGTGAGAAAGCCATCATCAAAGCAGACATGACAGATTCTCCATATTATCTCCTCTGTCAACAATCTTTCTTTAACCATTAAAGTAACACAGCAGCCTCTGCACCCACAAGTGGTAATAAATTCTGTTGAGCTCCGAGCCTGAGCGGTTAAGAGGTTTTCATGTACAGAAAACAAAGCCTATCAATCGCTTGACCGCCGCTCCAACCGTGTAGTCCCACTCACTGAACTGAAACACGGCCAAACAGTGTTTATTCCTCATGACCCACAGCTTCCCTAACCTGAAGAACAAGCACAGCAAAGTCTGTTTAGAAATCTTGATCATTTCAAAGATTCCATCGCTGAATATTGGAGATAAACTTTGGTTTTTAACGACTTCTAAGTTATACAGTTAGAAATTACTCTTGAACTTGCTGGACCTGATTCCAGGGTTTTAAACCACTGACTATCATTCCGTTATGCACTTCTCACCAGAGATTGCACCCACTCACCAAAATTATATGGTGGAAGAATGTGCGTTTGTGCCGAGGAGGGGGAATGACTTTCCTATTCCAAGTCAGTGTACCATTCAAATGAATTGAAAGCTGCTATTTTTAGGTAAAATATTGAAAAATGTTGCTCTAATCATGTGCTAGGGTTATAGTTGCCTATCCCTAACCATACCTTGAAGATAATTAACTTACCCTAACTGAATCTTTTCGTAACTAGTGGCAGAAAAAGACTCAGACCCTTTACTTGAGTAATAGAAAGGACATTTCAGAACTTCTAATAATGTTGCTATTGGGGGCCACATGTGACAAGTGGCCCCAAATAGACACTTTTGTACGGAGGCACAAGCCAAATGAAGGTTGGGGACTGGTTCAGTATTTAACAGATCAAGGTAGTGTAAAAGTGAATCTAAGATACAAGATAACTCCACCAAGGCTAATGCCCTATCTCCCCATGTCAAAGCAGTGTTTTCCATTAATTATTTAGACTGTGGCGGTCCATCATATTCTAAATTGTCCCACCAAAGTTGTATAATCAACAAAAAAACATAAGCTTGGTATTTTACTCTGTTGCTGCATTGTATAGCTGTGGGCAGAGTCATATTTGCAGTGCCATTTGCCACATGCTCGGTCGCTCTAACGTCCATAAAGTTGTGACCATCCATGCAGGCAGTCAGACCTCATAGTTTCAACTGCAGTTGTGCGTGTACCTGTAAGTGGCATGCCATGCAGTTCTCTCCGAGCGAGAATTTGTCACTAGTAGTCTGTGTACCTCAGAATCTGTTGTGTGTGAGAGGAACTCCACTACCGCCATAGACTAAATGAATTCTGAGGGAAACGCTAAAGACAATGTGATCCATCCTTTTATTAGGATCTGCACCGAAATTGAATGGGGTCTTTCCTGACCCATACTGCATCGTTACACTAAGTTTCGTGGTAGTCCATCCAATTGCCTTTGTGTAATGCTGCTAACTAACAGAGAGACAAAAAAAACAAAAAGAAACATAACCTTCTTGGTGGAGGTTATAAATGTCAAATAAATGAAGTGGAGTAAAAAGCAGAGTAACTCCTCTGAGATTCAAGTTCAAAGTAACACAAGGGGCCATTTTTAAATTCCACTCAACATCAAGGTAACAGGAGCAGTGGACTTTGTGTCTGTACACTGTCCTGAACCAGAGGCAAGAATCTTTGTAAACCCCTGTGTGAAAGATAAAATCCTGCTGCAGGGCATCCTTTAAGGCTACAGCCAACCGTCAGAACCCCAGGACTGCACATGTCCTGCATTCTCCCCGCACACGGGATCAATGGATATTTGCTCTCTGGTATTACGGTCATAGTAGCACCTTGCTCACGCGCCGCTGCTACACTACACTGAAGACGTAACAGGGATTGACAGAGTTGCTTAATGAAGCTTTTGAACATTTCTACAAGGGCGGCGTCGCTCCCCTGGCTACAGTCAGTCATGAAGCAGATTGGGCTCCATCAGGGCTCCCAGTGTTAGAGTGTGTTTGAACTGATAAAGATGTCAGAGGAGTGCCTGCTCCTTATCAGCCCTCATTGTTCGTCTCTTTCTCTCTCACTACACTCAGTCTGCCGAGACTGAAGTGCCTTTGACAGCCCCTTCATCTCAGACTTCTCTCACAAGTCGGGGCTCGACAACTTGTCTGACACGAGCATTAGGTTTGTATATAACACCTGGGCTCCATGTGAGATTCACTGACCGACTGTGACATGACTTATCAGTAAGAATGGATAAACAAATGCGTTTTTTCTTTGTTATTTTTCTCTCCACCGTCCCTTTACCTTTATTTGCGGTAGAAAAAGAAAGTCTAAATGCCTGAGGGATTTATTAACATACAGCTCTGCTACAGTTTGTCCCATGCCAGGGAAATTAACTGCCTGCTGGCATTTCTTCAATCTATTCCCAAACAATCTCAGCAGAAACAATTATGGAAAACATGGCAGCTGACATCCAGCCATCAAAACACATTACACTGATGTGCTTACACCTTCCCGCTGTGTTGTATTATTGGCCAACATAGCTCCAAATCGATAATTTAACATATAAAGACACGTCCCACTCAATCAGCAACCCCCTTTTAACCCCTCATAACCTGAGGTGAGAAGGATGTGTGCTCTGTCATTCTGATTCACATAGTATCATAAACGTCAGAGAGGATCCACCGCCACATTAATCAGACACATTAGGCAGCTAACGGGAGAATACTTATGGAGGACATATGGCTGTCGCTGGATCCAGCCAAGGAAATTAACAACTCGCCAGACAGATAACATCCAAAGCAGATATGAGCAATGGGAGTAGGGAGCAAGAAGGTGGGCCGAGCCTGTCTCTGGCTTGTACACAAGAGTTGGCTTGACAGAAGCAATTAAGCAGCTCAGACTCCTCTGCATAAGCTACAGCGCTCACTTCAACGCACTGGGAATGTCTCTACATATTCTAATAGCCCGAGTTCGTGATAGCAGCGCTTGTAAGAGCCCACTCGTAGCATGACCTTGAGTAACTACAGCTCATTGCTAATACTCAGGAAAACACATGAATACACAACGGTGGCTTGCGTTTGTGTTTCTGGTTTAGATATTGTTTCCTGTGTGAGCAACCGAAACACAGTTTTTCTATCTACATGCTGTGTTTGTTTGATGCCAGACTATGGATGCACGGATAGTTATATAATGTTTGGACCTTCTCAATATTAAAAGCCCTGACAGAAATTGCCCAATACATTTAAAGCTCATGTTAAACTCACATAATTTGTGCCTGATGGATTCTATATCTTAATATCTTTTACCTTCACAGCTGCATATTTACACTTTCCACAAATTCACAGAAATATGTCATCATGGAAATAAGAAGTCAAGTATTCCATCTCTATTTAACTCAGTTTTTGAGAGATATATTTCTCTTTTACTCCTAAGACGTGCTGTTTAGCTTGTTACTAACTTATATTGTCTATTGTTTGGAGTTGTACATTGGGTAAAATAACTTTTTCCGAGCTGAAAAAACAGCTGACTGAAGCTGTTCGAAGCAACACTGAGCAGTGGGTGAACTGGAAACCCTAAAGATGATCATATATCCAAATGAAAGATGCTGTAACATAGGGCAGATCCGAAGGGAGGGGGCCCACTTGCCCCAGGTGAACCTATTGGCCCCTGAAGTGCCCCTGTAGTTACTGGTCACTTACTAACAAAATGTTTTATTTTCTAAGCTGTTTTGAAGAACACAATTTATTTGAACAAGAAATGATTTTCAAAATATATTCAATGATGTGTGGCTTTACTCAAAGCTATAGAGCTAACAGTAAACAAGGAATGCCTTCAATGTGCACATTACTTATTCAGGAATTGAGCACAGATGTTGGAAATATAATCGGCCCCTCTGTGTAAATCGTGGCCCCTTTATGGCCCCTGATTTAGAAAAATCTTAGATCCGCCACTGGCAAAGCGGCATAAAGGTTATGTGGGGCCTATATATTTGACATACATAAAAGTAGTGATGTGATCCATGGTTTAAAAAAATTATTATAGACACTTAAAGTCTTTGAAAATGTCCTTTTGCCACTACACGTGAAGCTGCAGAACGATTGTCCATGAGGTTCTGCTGTCCTCCTACACATACTTTAACATGCAACAGCACAGCCCACACAGCAAACGCTGCTATCAACTGCCAACAAGTCCAGCAAAAGCAAAAAGTGCATGCAAACATATGAAGTCAGAGCTTTATTCATACCTACACATGCCGGACCAAATTTGTTCAAACAGGACAAACCTCCAAAGAGGTTTTAAAGAAAAACACGTGACCTGAGGAATTTCTTTCAAAAGATGCCACAAGTGAGTAGAAGCATCATTTAATGTGCAGGGTGATTCATTATTCAGATTTAATGTCACTCTGTGTTTATTTATCAACTATTCCCTGGGTCATGATTAGAAAAAAAACCTTCCCTGAGTGGGCACGCTGGATGAATGCTCTGAACTACAGATCTCAGCAGCAGAGCTGTGGCTTTTATTAAAACAGCTCTGACTGCAATTTAATTTCCCTCTGGAACTTACTTAGCCATCCCTAACTCACGCATCAGACATGATTAGGTGGATTGATGTGGAAAAATATGTTCCTCTTCTTTAGTTTTTGATTTGGTTTCATTATCACACTTTAGTGTACATTACTTTGAGTTTGATTTGCTGCATCCTGCTATCCTGTGTGACCCTGACAGGCTCAGCAAGGAAACATGATTGGAGGGAGCCCCTGGCACAGCAGGGGGCTGTTTCCAGATACTGGGCCACATCTCAGTTTGGGTAAAAGGCCACAGAAATATGTAATTTCTTTTCTCTGCTTTTTCATCAAGTGTTTCTATAGATATTTAGGGACCTGGGAGTGTGGTGAAGAGCAACTTTTTGTATTGGAGAGTAAAGCCACTGATACCAGGGCTCAATGTGAAAACACTACGTGACTTTTTTACTTTGTTGTGCTTTGAGCCTCAGGTTTGAAACAGGCCATACAAATAAAGAAAGGCTTGAGCAGCAGTGAGCAGTCGCTGCATATCAAACACACACTTTCATGTTGTTTGCTAGTGTTTGTTTCCTTTCTCCAGGATTTATATAGATACGCTGAACATAGAAAACCTTCTCATGATTCACATTGTTTAAACTTACATTATTGATTTCACAAAAGCTTTAATGACAATACCTGCACAGTGTCAGTCAATTAATACAGATGTGGTTTCAGTTTGATTAAGTATTGCAGTTTGAAAATTGCCAAAATAATACATTTTGCATTTGAACTAATATGCATTTGCATTATTATTAACATCGTATGGTATTCAACTAATTAATTAACCCAATATTAATAAATTGATTATATTATGAAGGTAAATGTACCGTATATGAAAATAAATGAATAAAAAACATGTGCAAACACCCAAAGAGATGAAGAGGGTAGTTTCTCTTTGAACATCTCGTCTTACTGACCTTCACCACATCTTCATCTGTAGAGCGACACTTGACTGCATCGGAGACGTCAGTAACCGAGGCGTCTATCCCGATGGTCACCACCTTCACCGGGACAGCCACTGTCTTCCCAGTCAGCACGGCCGTGTTCAAGATTTCAGAGTCCTAGAGACATGGAGACAGAGGGAGGGAGAGATGTAGAGGGAGAGACAGAGAGAGAGAGAGCACAGCACTGGTCAAAGAGCTGCTAAGTATCTAATCCAACCACTAACAGACAATCAGTAATCACCAGCTCAGAGCTAATAGGAAATGTGTGAGGAACAAGTGGCATTGAAAATGACCTCAAGAGGCTTTGCACAATTACTGCTCAATTAGTGAATAATGGGAGCTGGTGAGCTCAGCAGCTAAAAATCAATGTCTTTCATTTAAAATCTCCAAGTGCAGTGGACGACTAGAATCGAGTTTGAACTAGAAGTTTGCAGTTGATGCAAGTTGATCTCCAGGAAAGAGCTTGGTTTTTAAAGGTGCAGCATTTTATCTGTGGCTGAGGGAGCTTGCACACTGCAACTTAAAAAGCACATGAAAATACACAAAACAGCGAGTGTAAGAAAATATTATCTTTCTCACATTTTGTACGAGACTATTGTCTGTATTTTGTACATGTGCTGCAATTACTCAACAAATCACAGAAACATGCTGCAACTTGTAACGCAGACGACAATATAAGTGATTCCAGGGGACATAAAAAAGTGACAAACAACACTTGTTGTTCAATGCGACATGACTTTGGAAGTCAACTTCTCATCAGTAGTGTTGTGAGCATTTGTTGGGTGCTTCTGTATTTGGTTGTGTTGTGTGTATTTTTTTGGTCTGTTTTTGTATTTTAGTTGGCAGTAGTAAAAAACTACTACTACTTGAATTTTGTGGAGTTAGGTTTGGATCCATAGCAGGGGGCAGATCCAGGATTTTTTTTTTTTCACTTTCTTTAACATTGTGAGATGGAGTGTTCTTCAGCATTTCTCAGAGAATAACTCAAGGATCTTGAGAAAAAGGCAGGTTTGACTGACTTATATTCATGAGTTTGTGCAGATCCAAATAAATTTAACCTAAATGTGTTTTTCATAAGGGGACTGTTTGGCCTAGGTGGAGGTATGCTCTCAACTGAGTGCCATTCTAGTTGATGAAGATGTTTTGTCTATTTGCATGTAATTTCTTTTCTCATTCACTACACCGAGCTGTTTAATAACTGTACATATTTGCGGTTCTTCCAGTTGTTGTGAGTGTAAGTATTTGGAGGAATACGCAGCATTTCACTCAGCTCCTCAGCCACCTAACTGATGGAAGTAATCAGCATCTCAGCGAGGTTGCTTGACTGAAATTACAGATCTGATCACATTTGTTTTACAGATTAAATTCTGAAAAGTACATTGAAGTGCGAAAGGTGTGAGTGCTCTATTACATGATTCATGTCCTTTCCTACTCAGAAACATCATCAGTGACATTACAAGGAGTCACACAGAGCTTCTGTTGCCGGGGTTGTTTCAGCTTCACTTAATTTTTCCTGGATTCACAGGAAATTAAGGGCTGTCTTCACAGTCTCTTTGATTACCCTGCTCTTGTGCCTGTTTAATCACCTGGTAAGAGCATCACCAGGAGACTCTGCCTGGTTTGAAATACACAGCGAACACCACTTCCTCCTGCAGTTTAATTTTTTTCCTTTTCTCACATCTTAAAACATTTCTCTTCCAGTACAGAGAGGGGGTGGGGGTGTGTGGGGGGGATGGGCTGAAGAGGAAATAATAGATCTGTGGTCATAAATGTAGGATAAATAGAGCTGGACAATATGGCCAAAAACTGTATCAAGATAGAGATGTTCGTATCAGTTAAAATCAATAATTATCATAATAAATGTTAATATATTAGAATTTATTTTAAGTTTACTTTAAGATTTTTGCTCCTGAGTGAAGGTTGTGGTTTTAAACTCGTCTTAATGAGCAGAGAATGACAAATGGATAAACAGCAAAACATTTTACAAATCTGACGTAAATGAATTATGTGTTACACCTCCTCACTGTGCTGACACAACGCAAAAGCAATATTGTTAAATGTTAATTGATGGAAATTATATGGCCATAATTATTGGTATAGTTGTATTGTCCAGTCCTAATGATAACTGGTACAAAGTGATAGCAGAAAACATATGGAAATAAAATGCTAAGCAAAAAGTAAACAACAAGAACCAAAATAATAAAAAAGTAATGCCAAGCAAAATACTTGTGTATCATACAAAGTGGAGTTGAATGTTTATAGTTTTCAGGCTTGCTGGGAATAGACCAAGATCTGAACTGGATAAAAATTCTTTCTTCAACAACTGGAAATATTCACGTCCACCAAAGAAGTTTGTTTTGTTTATTTTGGTTTGTTTGTTTGTAAGCAAGGTTACAAAATAAATACTGGACAGATTATCACGACAGAATACCAGAAAAAGATCAGGCATGTTTAGAGGACTGATATTTATGATTGTGTGCAATTTGGTTCAGATTCAAATAAAAATCCAGATTTAGCTAATTTAAATAAGGTTTCATATAAGGGACTATTGGGCCTTGATGGAGGTTGAGTGATTTGGTGTTTTGTTTATGATAGCACAGCCAACAAAGAGTCAGGTCTCAATTTTTATTTAATATGTGGCTGATGCATTTGGGGTTTTCGTAAGACAAACAATATTTTCAATGCAGAAGAGTATATCATGTAGGAGATTGTTTAGGTCTTGAATAAAGTCTGTTGGGCCGTAGCTATTCTCACTGTCTAGTACTTATGTTGCTTTATGTGCAAAAAGGTTGTGTTGAACCTGTAAACACTACAACACTAAGGGCGACAACATTACAGATATCTGTATATAGGACATATAACAGGGCCTGGTTACTCTCTGACTGATCGAAACTGGCAGAGTTTCACTGAATTTGCAAAAGTTATAGCAGTTGGATGAAATGGCTGAAGTTTAATTAGAAAGCTCATTCTTGGTCTGGATGATAGACCTAAATGTCAAATGACTAAAATGTATTTTGACGAGACAAGGATTTCCAGAGATTTAGTCACTAAACTAAAAATGAAAAATAAATATGAACAAAACAAACATGAACTTTTACCTCAGGTCTAACAATGATTAAGAAAATATCTGAGCAAATTCACACCACTGTGTAAAAAGCACCAGTGCTGTAATTTGCCCATAGACTTTAGTGGAAATACTCTCAGTCGGTGACCTCAGCGGTTTAGATAGCCCTGGTTCTTTAAATTAAATGGCACAGCTTCATTACTCTGAACAGAAATCTTAACCTTTTATTACACACACCCTCTCAGACACCACTATTGTCACAGAAGATAATTGGGGCCAGTTAAGATAAGTTTGAGGGAACTTCTGCTGTCTGGTCAGCCGTGCACATCGGATTGTCTCTTCTGCCTATTGAGCCCAAAGAAATGACACAGATTGCCCTAGAACCCTGGACACCACAGTAAATAACTGAGGTTAATGTGTCCATTGAATACTTTGTGATGAACAGAACCCTCTTACTATTGAACTGAAATGGCTTCAGCTAATTGTACAAAATGATACAAGTCTCTCATTGTAAGCTGTTTTCATTCTGTGCTTCAGATGGTCTTGCACAAAAGCCCCGCACTGATTTCCTTAATTTCAATGGGCAGGAACCTCAAGACACCCTATCTTTTATTTCTCAGTATTTAGGCTTTACCAGCCCATAAGACCTGTCGGTGTTATTCTATTGAGGTAGCAACCATTATTCTTTACTTCTTTCTTTTTACTCTGGAGTGATGTCTGTTGAATAAAATGTCACATTCATTTTGAATAACATTACTAAAACTGACAGGCGCAGATAGGACCGAGTCTGACTCAATGTCATCATAATCATGTGTATTCCACAGTCACCAGGAAAGTACAGGGGACTTGTTCGCTGCTCTGTGAACTCGCTTTCTAAAGACTCGCCGCGTGTTTGTGAGCTGGAGAATCGGAGTCTTTGAAAAAAAAGAGAAAAGCAGGATTAAGTTTGGTTGAAAGGAGCCTGTTCGTTTGTAAGCATCATTTACCGAGACCATTCAGCTTGGGAGCTAAATGATTTTTAGTTGAGCCAGGAAATACCAATGTATCACAAAAAAGCCACTTAATCTTCAAATGAATTTTCATTACAATTTTATAGACTGTGACAGTATTATAAAGCAATATAAACCCCACACTCCCTGTGTCGCCGACTTTGATTCAATTCCCCTTGAAACCGAGGGTTGCTGTAAATTAACCGGGATTCCTCCATTTCCAGGGGGTCATCTATAATACATGATGGGGTAAATGGCTGGGACCTGGTGAAAGCAGAGGCTAATGTTAGATTACAGCAGCTGGAGATGACCCAGCAGGCTGAGAGCGGCAGAGCAGGGCCTGCTGGTAATAAGACACAGCAGGAGCCCAGAGTGATGCATCAACGGTTCACTCACTCTGACATAGATAGCACAATTAAACACAAAATGGACACCAGTGGAGCACATCAACAGTGATACATGGTCAGATTACACTGGTATGAATGAAGACATATTGAATTATGGGCCTTTGGAATTGGATAAATGTCTATTACTCAATGAACGCTTTTATTATGGTCAGAGATTAATGTGTTTCTTATTCTAGATGTTAGATATATTAAAGGGGAATTTGCCAGAAAATGATTTAACTCTAGTTCTAGCCTGCTGTGCCCTCATCAACAAAGTTGTAACATTACGACAATAAAGTCGTATAGTTGAGAAAAAAATGTAATACTACAAGAATAAATTTGAAATTTAATGACAAAAAGTCATCATATTATTACATCACATTTTCTTTTTAGGAATTAAGCAGCAAATATTATTCTTGCTTGCCTGACTTCGACTTCTGGAAAATCCAAAATCTTGGTTAACTACCAATCTCATTGTTTCAAAATCCCTTTGGATATCACACCAATGTAACCAACAATAACTTTACAGTCGAACACCACCAAACATTTCCTCCCGCACAAAAGAGGCAACTTCCTCAAAGTGTGGTTCTTTCTTCAGAATAAACAGCTTTTCACACAATCTCTTCAAAGTCCTGATGCTTAGGATTATGTGGTGCTGAAGGATCAAAAGATTATTTGTGAAACCTACACTAAAGTATAACCTTTTGATGCAGCCGACAGGTTCATCTGTTGATATTCCCCCTCTACCGTGACACGTGGCCTCAAACGCTGACTTTATTCTTGTAATATTACAACTTTTTTTCTCATAAAAATTACGACTTAACTTCATGAAGAAATGTATGCTGCTCACAGTATGTAAAGGTAAATGGTCTGTAAATGGTCGATACTTTAGTGCTTTTCGAGTCTTGATGACCGCTCAAAGCTCTTTACAGTACAGTTTAGCGATCCACCCATTCACACACACATTCCTGCAGAGCATCCATGTGCAGCACAGCCATCAGGGGCAATTTGGGGTTCAGTATCTCACCCAAGGATCAAACCGCCAACCTTCTGGTCAGTGGATGACCCGCTTTCCCTCTTGAGAAACAGCCACCCCTTTGACCAGCGACCTGCGGTCTTCAGTCATTCTGTAGGTCAGTCAACGACATCATTCAGTCTCGGCCCAGCTTGTGAGTAAGCCTGGGGGCTTTTGGACCCCCAAATGAACCAGTTACTCACTTTTCCCAGTTATTAGTCTAAGTCGGGTAAATGTAGAAGAAGCTACAGAAGCTGGTAACTGCTGAAACAAGCCAATCAGAATGGAGTATACTGTCTGTAAGTATTACATATAGCAAATTAAAAAAGAGCCTGCACGTAAAGTAAGGGTGTAAAGAAGCATTATATAAATCAATATCTACTCACTCTCTGTGCCTCCCCACTGACATGTGTCCTGCTTTTTACCACTCTTTCCTCACCAGTATAAGACAATACGATAATATGATGAATAAATATATGTCTTAACATGGGAAGGTTCAACTGCACTAGACACAAGACAGGTATATAGTTTCACAAAGTCACTTTTTACAGATGTTTCCATGCCTGCATCCTGCTTTGTATTTCATTTGATTCTCAACAGTTGACCCGAGTGTTTGGGCTTTACTCACAAACCAGTCTGCTCCCTCAAGTCTCACAGATAGGAGTCTTTTTGTTCAATAATCTGTGGGAGAACTGCCTGTCTGCTTTATCAAGGATCTCTCTGTTAGCATTCAGCACACTGCTGTGGCTGGTAATGTGTTCTGGGCCGTAATTTCTGCCTGTGTCTTGGCTGGATCTGAAAATAAGTGAGATTTATGGTGTCAGCCTGAGTGACATGGGCAGCATGAGAAGTAGCGAGGCCGCCTGTCCTGGTGTTGCCTCGACGGCGCACCGACGCATCCACATTCTGACCCCCACCATCTCGGCCACAGCTACAAATGAACAGGTCAAGCACGGTGTTGAGTTTGGAAAATTTGGGGTGTGCATTATTCATAGCGCGGCGGGGGGAAGAGAGGGTGGAAAACATGGTGCATATGCTTAGTGTGGAAACCTCTTCATGTCAGTGCCTTGTTGTTCTGGCTGTTTAAAAGCCAACAGTCTGTCCACATGAACCCAAACGCACAATTTAAAAGCCAAAAACATACAATCTGGTGATTTTACCATAAGGTCGCTGGTTCGAGGCCACGGACAGGCAAACATGATACCTGGACCGGAGGATGGACCAGACAATGGATCTGTTCAAGTCCAAGAGGAGTGACAGAAGGACACTCCTATTCCTATCCCACTGTTTAAGTGCCCCTGAGCAAGGCACCTTACTCCCCTTTAACATCTGCTCCCTGTGCGCTTTCAAATATAAGGCTGCCCACTGCTCAGTGTGGTCACTGCCCTTGTGTGTGTTGTGTTCCGTGTGCTGTGTCAACCTACAGATGGGTTTAAGGCAGAAGTTGAATTTCCCAATTGCATGTAGCATGATTGTGTGTGCATGATTGATTCAGGACGAGAAAGGAAATCTTAATCTTAATCTTAATGATAGATGACTTGTCATTGAGTCTCTTGATGATCTTACATGTCATTTCAAGAGCAAAAGAATACCATGTAATATGGCAACAGTCAAATAACCTCTAGTAAATGAAATATTCATTTTGTTCTGATAAACATTTTTATCCCTTGGTGATAAGGTATGTGCACGAGTGAAGAGACTGAGATGGGAGCAGGGGGGATTGCGAATAATACGCTGCAGACATTAAACGCCACTCAGTCTCAGTGTCCTGAAGCTATTAAACAGACTAAAAGAGACATGTCCTTACTTCAGCTCCTCTCCCCACAATATGCATTGCTCCATGTTCCACTTCCTCCCCTCAATTCCAGTGGGCGTTTAATTGGCTAGAATCAAGAAACATGGAGGAGAGTGGGAATAAAGGCCTTGGTAGCACCATGCAGAGCGATACATCACTGCATGACAGCACATTGAAGTGGTGGGATTGTCGTGAAGCCAACACACTGCCTTTTAATGAGGGTCCCTCTCTCCTGCTCGCTTCTCTTCCCTAACCACACTCGTCCCTCCAAGAATCAACCAGCTCCTCTCCTTTCTCCCTTTTCCTTGTTTCTTCCTGGCTGACGGGACGGAGGTGACTGCAAAAGGACCCATCTCCACTCGGCAGTCATCCCTCGCTGCCTCCAAAAAAAACCCTTTAACTGCGTTTCAGTAGCACTCTTAGGTGCACGCCGGTCAGAGATCTGATCTGCTCATTACCGCCGGTTGGGAGGAGATGAACTTGATGGCTGCTTTGATAGTGGATCTGCTCGAGAAAATGTCGGTTTAAAAGGAGAGGTAATGAGATATCATGTTGAGGATCACAGGGACACAGTGAACTGGTGCCTATGTTATTAGCAGCCACATCTAGGGCCACTTCAATAGGTACTCCCTTCAGTAATTAAGAGACACTATAGAAAAGGCACTTAATTCCCTGTCAGAGTATAGTAGGTCAAACACACTAAAGTGATGAGATGTGAAGTGGCTGAATATTTGGGCTGATTAAAGATAGATATGTGCAGATTGTGGCCGATGGTAGATTTGAGTGTGTAACTTCTAAACTACAAATTATTGTTTGTAGAAAAAAATCAGTTGGACAACCCCTGCATTCACACGTGATGGATTTCAGTTGCAAACAATTCAGCCAACGGCAATACAATATTTAAACTACATGGAATTTTACATTTTTATATAAACGATAGACATATTGTTTCCTCCAATCAAAGGTCACACCCTCTGCCTCCTGTTCCGATTTTCTACAGTGAGAAAATGTAAGTGAATATGAAACCCAATTATATTCAAGAGGGTGACAATACGATACAATTCTATTAATTCCAAGGGCAATTTTGTATCGGACAAGTAGAAGAAGAAGAAACATCAACAAAAACAATAACACAATTAAAGAACGGCACAGTTGAGTTGAACTAAAAGTACAATTTCTTTTTAAAAAATAGTAAAGGTCATAGTTAATAAATTAATTTACTAATTACACAGTCCACATGGCAGAAAGGCATTTATATCTTGCAGTATTTTTGGTTTGAATTATATTTTATATGTATGCATTTACGATGGTAATATTTCAGGAAAGAGAGTGATTGATAGCACTCGGTCTGTATGGTAAATATAATCCTACCATACCAGCTGATTAGCTCAGAAAAGCCGAAAAACTGGGGCAGGAGGAAACAGTTAAAATGCCTTTTTTTCCAAACATAACATTTTTTATCAATATAATATCTAAATATAGACAAGCCACTTAATGGACAGTTATTTGCTGGACTGCTTCTTGGCTGGAAGCAGTGTCTTGTCTGACAAGCAAAGACACAGTGACAGTAAGTCGGTGTGGCTGGAGACCGTCCAAAATCCCCTGTAAGAGCACAACTTACCAGCCAGGGTGGATGTTCCCTCCTGCTTCCAGTCATAACGCTAAATGAAGCAAAAGCCTGTTAGAGCCGTAGCTTCTCATTTACTCGTGTAATCTTTTTTCCTTATTTCTATCAATAAAGCAAATAAAAATATTTTCTAAGATGCTGAAATATGTCTCTTCAGGGGTGAGCTCACCATCACGTTCCTTGTCGCTGCTTGAATTGTTTGACATCTCTCAAATATCAGCGATAAATCAAAATGTATGACCACTTCCATCACAAGTGTCCCTGACTCACGAGTAAAAGAAGCATCTTCCTTCTGAATGTCCTGAACTTGACTTTTGAGGATAAAACCATTGTGACTGTGCAGAGCAGCAAAAAATAAGCAAGAAAACATCAACAGACAAAACGGTTTGCACTGAAACCTCCAGACGATTCCCACAGCAACTGAAGTAAAAATAAACAGAAATTCCTGAGCTTAATAGACTCAGTGGTAGGAAAATTGATGTCGCATTTCTCCCCTCACTCACAAACTTCAAAAAAAGTTAAGTTGAGCTGCTCGGTCGGTTATGTAAAAAGGATTCAGACAACAGTTTATGGACAGTATTGATTTTCTCAGTCACATTGAATTGCTCTCAACCGTACATTATTTATGAGTATAGATGATTTATGGGTAAACTGACTGCAGGGAGGTGTCACAATGACGCGTTGCTGACAGGACAAATCCCCCAACAAATATTAATTACATTAGGAATCTGAAATCTTATGAAGCAACACTGTTTTAGCTTTCGAAGAAACATGCAGAAAGTAGAGGAAGGAAACTGCTCCCGGGCATTTTTAAGGCATCTCGTCTGTACCCACCTGTCTGTGATATAAAAGTACATTTAGAGAGAGCTTAATAGTGGCTGTGCTTTCAAAGTCGACTTTCAAAAGAGGAATTATTATTGAGGGTTGGTGCAGGAAGGACGGAGCCACGCTCTGGAGCCCAGTGGCCCCCGAAATGCACCTTGTGTGGTGAGAAGGAGCTTTTGAATAAAACATGGCCGGACGTGGAAGCACTATATTTTAAGTTTATAGAACGAATCGCCTGCAATTCTCATGAATACCATACCTGTAATACATTAAGATCAACAGGTCAGGAGGGAGGAGCGAGTGTCCCCAGTGGATTTCGACAACAGTCAGACTCGGCTCTCGAAGAATCAAGGTCAGACACCAGGGACAGAAGCAACTCTCTGCTCCCCGTGAGATGAGTGAGAGAGCGGCGGGGACTCGGGGGAGTTAGCTGGCGGGTGCTTTGAGCGATGCCGGTGCTGCTGCAGCAATGCCTTTTTCGTACCCCTGCTGTTCGCCCATAGAGCCAGTGCCCTGAGGCCAGGACGCAGGGAAACAACCCTGCTCGCGCCAGTCTGCTCAATTTCAGCCCGATATCTATCACAGTCAGACGATCGATGAAGAGTTCTTCACCAACAGCCAACCATGCCTGTAGGGGGATGACCTCCTGATCTTTGTCTGATTTCTTCACCCGTCTCTGATCGAGATCCATACTGCCAGCTTAGCTTGGCTTAGCTCAGCTTAGCTGCCCTCTGGACACAGACCTCTCTCAGCAGACACAAAGGTCATCTCTACTGTAGAGTCCATTACGACAAAAAATACACAAACCTCAGCGGGCCGGGATGAAAGTCAGAATGAATAGAAGTGAGGCAGAATGTGAAGTGGGATGTGGGAACAATTATTGGGGAGATGTGAGATATGGACATGTGCAGACCCTGTCACTCTGAGATTGATCCGTCAGTCTGGATCTGCCCTTCACTTCATCCCTGCATTTTGTTTGCCGTGCTGTACAAACTTTTTTTCCCCACCATTACTGACAGGGTTAGGAGAACTGAGAGGGCTACAGCATCGGGGAGGAAGGTTCACTGCATTCCATTAGAGAAACTTGAATATAAGTGGTTCCACAGGGAACAGGTCTTAATAATTTTCCGTAGTCACAGCAAAATAAACCTTAACATGAATCAGAGAATGAATCGCGGGTCATCGTCCGGGAGTTGCGATGGCACAGTAAACAAGTCGGTTGACCTGACCGCTAGAGGAGGTTGCAGACGCATTTTGCAAAGGTGAGCTTTCTTATTGGAGACGGAGATTTTCTGATGTCACTGTAATGAGTGAGCTTCAAAGAAGCCGCAAAAACAAAAGAGGATGTGTGTGTGTGCTTTAAAAACTAACACACCACGCTCACTTTTAACCTTTCAATTACAAAAGCATTTCAGAACATATAATCCTCTACCTGAGTTACACTGGCAGAATTTGCCATTAAATCTGTGGATATGTTCTTTTGAGAGTAACTCACACTGTGCAGCAGTGCCATGAAACGGTACAGTAATCCACCCACTCACTCGTTACTGTATATGTGCAGTCACAGCGGAACTGTCAGTTCGTCCAAATTCCTTTTTACGTCCTGTGATGACTAGGGAGCTAATGGACGTGGAAGATGTTAAGTCGCGCAGCGTAAAGGACTCCGGTCGTGTACTGGATTAGCCGGGCATTCGTCACAGTCTATTGTCCTAATTAGCATTACATGTATATGCCACATATATGCACACTGCGGCAGCCTCAATTAGTGCTCCCACTTCATCATCAGCCTCTAAGCTGTGGTAGATGCTAATGGATTACTCGCTTGGGGTCCATCCATTAGCCCCTTATTGTAAACTGTATGACTCATGCTTTGTGGAGAAAGAAAAAATGCTATTGTTATCCTGTTTGTCCAAAACAGCAGGGGCATGCAACAGAGACTAAAGACAAGTGGCTGAGGTTATTGGACAATGGAAATCAGGTACTCTGCTCTTCCGGTAAACAGCTTGCACGATACTCTGTGTGCATATGATGCAGTTCTGCAGGATTAGCTGGCATATGAGTGCTTATGTCTGTATGTCTAACAATGTGTCTGATTAATGGTTCTCCAGATTTCACTTGCCTGGCAGAGGAGATGTGCACTGCAATAGAGGGAATGGAATTGAAAGGAGTAAAATGAAACATTCATTGGGGGATGTTGATAGATGACTTTATCATGTGAGAGCAGAAGTGGCCAGAGAAGGCTGGGGTGATGATGTATTGTTTAACGATACATTGGAGCGGTATGTGAATACAAACGGCTGCTTTCATTTCTCCTCATCTCTGCGGCCGTGCAGCTCCTCTGACTGAGCACAGTTTGGTGTCTCGGCTGGAACAGGAAGACTGATGAGTCCAGATATGATGTATGCCCTGTCCTCCTGCTCCCTCTCCATCACTGGGCATCCACAGAATGGGTAATGATGATGAGGGCAGCCCGGACAGGAGCGTATTACTTCACAATGGTAAAAGATAATGGACCAGCCTCCTGCTGTGCAGGGGAATCAGCGCAGGCATCCAATTATTGCCTTTAAGATCCATCTCAAGATGACCCAAAAAACACAACGCTCTTTCACACAGAAGGAGGCGGGGGTGACAAGGGAGGCAATTAATCTAGATTGTTAGTAAAATGTATGTATGTTTGTCTGGAGCAAGTAGAAGAAATATCGGAGGTGGAGAAAAAAAGAAGAAAATATCTGGAAAAGCAGGTGAGGAGAAGACAAGCAGGTACCTTTACAGTTGACAGCAAGCATTCTGAGGCATTTCCCTGGCTCTTAACTGACTACACTTTTTAGAGGTTGTTTGATTTTTTGGGGCTTTTGAAATAATTGCTGCGTTTGCAGAACTGTGGCTTCACGGTTTGAAACCGGTGACAAAGTGGTGAGCGGCGCTCTGAGTCCTCCCAGCACAGGTGGGTCTGTGACAACACGCAGGAGGAGTCCTCTTCAAAGGGAGCGTGTAAAAAAAGAGAAGTCGTCTTTGAAACCGATGTTGCTGCTTTCCCAGAGGTGTCCCCCATGGCAGAGCCCAGCACTTGGCTGGGGAAACGCAATAAAAAGACCTTTTCATAATAATCAATCCCAGCGAGGGCGCGGTAATTCAGAACGCGGCATAAACGTGCAGGGAACAAGTCTGAGGAACCATTGGAGTAATTGGCCATTAATGTGATCAATCCCAAAATAAGCTTCCCATTACTATAGTCATTAGCTTTATTACATCACAACCTTTAGAGATATGGTCAACTACAGATCCTCATTCAGTTTATGAGATTATTTCTGGTCAAAACACGATTATAGCACGATTCCATTATGACAAAATACAGTTTAGCTTCTTAGACTAATTAGTGGTAATTACAGATGAAAGGTTTTTCTAGAACAAAACCACAGAGCTGTTGTGTCAACAGATGCCTTCAGCGTGCTCTGTGAAGTCTCCCCTCTCAACTTGATTAAAAAAGATTGGAGAATTTCCCCTCGTGTTTCTCTCTCCATGCGATCTCTGAAAACACCCTCCGAGTCTGTTACTCCACTTCTCCTCTCCCCACATTTCTTTTCCCTCTTTCTTTCATCTGTAACCTTGATTTATTGTCAACATCACTTATCATAATAATGCTCCACTGTTGCAAAAAAAAAAAATACAATAACCATAACAATGGCAACAAATATATGGGGAAAGGCTTTCTGTTCAATTTTATGTGCAGATACACTACAGAGGCAGCTGTAGACGATCATATTTCTTTCAAAGCTCGATGAAGCAATAGTCGATATTAATCTTCTTGATATTCTGAACAAAGTCCAGTGTAAAAATGTATTCTTCCTGAAATTCCTCTGTCCTCAAACTGTCCGGCAGCTAAAATCCAGATGAGATAAGCTCAATAGGATCTTCATTAAAAGCCTGATACGCTAATCTGAGTAAAGATTAATTATAACTGTGTGCTCAGGAAGAAAAAAAAAAAGAAGCTTAATGAGCAGCAGAGTGGTTTTTCAATTAATTTTCCCAGGGTTTTGCCTCACAGGCTTCATACTGTCTGCCCTACATTACTGGTGGAGTTTTCAGTCAGCCTGAGAACAGAGGTTCTCTGCAGGTTGTCCTCCGCGATGGAAACAGCACAAAATCTACAGTTAATCTACAGATTCTGAAGGATAAATTATCTAAATAAAAAGAAAAAAAGAGAATTAACAGCTTGCAGTTGTATGCCTTTGCCAACCAGTCAAGTTACTGTTTTCATCCATTTTTGTCCAGCCTCATGTAAAACACTATACACTGTGAAGAATTTTAAACAATTAAATAAAAGGCATTGAGTGTATCTTATCACAATTGGCATATTAGTTCTTTAGTTTACACTCTGTTGGGACAAATTCTCAAGTCCCAGTGACTTTGAGCTTCCATCAAAAAATCTAGTTGATCCTTGACTCCAAGTGAACATCTGAACCACATTCACAGGAATGTGACCATATGGACGTACGTGTTTTGGAAGTTCTCTGGAAGCTGGTGAAAGGTGAACTCAGGCAGCAGCTGATGTCTTATCAGAAGGTGGAAGAATATACAAACGCTAACAGAGTAACATGAGCAATTGTCAACCCCAAGTCTCAAGATGTCTTGAGTTTGGTGCCTCTCTGTCTGGCGCATCTGACTTAGATATGAAAGTCCCTGACTGTAGACACTGCAATGTACTGTTAGGTGGCCTTTATCTATAACCTTACCTTGGGTATCTGTGGAATGAGACTGTATTCTCTATACAGAGAGGCTCTATTCTTATAATGGTATTTTGCAGATGTAATGTGTGTGGATGGTCACAAATTCCTAGTAAGGACTACAGACTATATGTATGGACAACCCATCTCTTCTTCCTCCCACTATCCAGAAATGAAGCCCAAATATCCCAGACACGAACCCTGCTTTCTTGCACATTTGGAGCCAGAGTCTGCCCAGTAGTGATCAGGGATGGAGCCTTTGTCGGGACGTCCCACCTTGTCCTTTACACACGCTTGACCAAGAGTTGTGGAGTGAAACTATAGTTGATGTTTTCAGGAAGCAGCAGTCTGTAGCTGAAATGTAAAAAAAATATGAAACTGGATCTGGACGGCTGTGGGCAGACATCTTGGAGTCAATAGGTCTGCGTGATTCCCTGTAGAGTAATCCCATACTGCAAAATGAGCACGCCACCAAAGTAATTCAATATTTGCTTCATGAAGACCTTCCCTAATCTCACCATCCCTGTACCCTCGGTGAACCTCCTTGATACTGGTTATGTGACTGTCATATATTCTGTCCACCCACACCTTCACGTGTCTGCGTGTCTGCTGCAGCTGCATCTTCACCGCTCAGTCACTACTTAGTGACTTGACTTCTGGGCACAGCGACCAGTTTTCTAATGGAATCACTGAGTGTGTTTTCCTTTTGGCGGAGAGTGGCTGCTGTGTCTGTGTGTTTAAGGTGGGTTGACAGCACTTCTCCGACATTACCTTACTTCCTCTTTTCTATCGGCGGGGATTGTTGCAAAGGGGAGGGAGAGGAACTTATCTGTGGGCCTTTTCATGCCACAATGATCTCAAGTAATCTAATTCAGCCTTCCTCTTTCTCGCTTGTGTGCTTCTTTCATATTGGTGCACGCAGTTTGCAAAAGCCTTGTGTGTGCGTGTTTGTGTGTGTGTGTGTGTGTGTGTGTGTGTGTGTGTGTGTGTGTGTGTGTGTGTGTGTGTGTGTGTGTGTGTCAGAGCGAGGGAGAGAAAAGGGGACTGAGGGAGAAAGACAGAGGTAATGAGTTCAGAATGTGTCTGCATGTATAAGTATCTGTGTGTTAAGTAGCACAGGGTGGCTGGAAGTAAGGAGCTCTTGTGTGGAATGATGATTCTAAATTTTAGTATTAAAGGTTTACACTGATCTGTCAATATACCGTATCCACACCCACACACAGCAGCTGTTTCACTGACACTATAGCCATTTTCAGACATTACCTTCAGGTACGATCTGAAGAACTGGCTACGAAGTTTACCCACAGTCTGCCTTTCCCACATGCACAACACAGCGGGAGGTTTTCTGCACAGACACGTTCACAACAGCATCTAATCCTCCACGTTATTCAGGTGAGAGGTGGAGCAGCCGGGTGCAACAGACAGAGGCAGGAAGTGATGTATTAACTCCGCTGTGGAGATCACGTGATCACGTTTCTTGACATCTTCATCAGTGTCTTCCATGTGCACGTCGCTGCTTTTTCACCGGGAGATATTTGTTTTCTTTTAGTTTTTTTCATTTTTGTGTCTGTCGTGCATTAGAAGCGTAATCAACCCCCCCACTCGCTCATGGTGGGGGATCCCCCCCCCCCCGCTGTGTTCACACACTGACTTCGCCTCGATTTCCATGGACTATATACTTTGAGGTCAGGCCGATAAAGTTTGTAGAAATTGCGGAGCGTCTCACTCTGACATTTGCGTTCATGCACCTCCTCCAGAGAAGATATGGAAGATCCGGTGAATGTCTGAAAGGGGTTCGGCTCACTATAGGGCCCCCCCGGTACTTTTTATGAAAGGGAAAGTCCTGTGATACTCTCCTGAACATGGAAACAACCACTGAGGTTCAGAATTTTTGGTCCCAACAAAACTGTCACAAGTTCAGTGGGCAATTTTCCTGTCCCTAATAGATTTAGCCAAATTTAGCAAATAATTGTAAAATCAGGCTAATAACTGAGATGGATTTTTGTCAGTGTGAAAAAATCACATGATTTATGGTGAGTCGTAAAAACTCCCTCTTCAATGTAAAATGAGCGGAATAATCAGAGTGAAAAAGCCGACACTTTAGGAATTGATTGATGATTGCATGCTAGACTTTGGAGGGGGTCCACTAATTTACAGATTTGTCTCGCAAAAACGATAATGGAATTTATATATGTACACAAGCCAAATGAATTTCAATCAGAATTTATGATGAACATTTTATTTAGAATGTGTTCTTCAATGAGCAGGCTCTTACCAATTCTTTGGTGGAATCTCTTTTGTGAGCTGAGCCTTTACGAGATAATCATGCAAATCATCTTTGCAGTCCTTTGCCAGTGGAAGGTGTGGGAGCTAACTATATGTTCCTCGAGCAGGGCTGAGGATACGTCAGTGACATGAAAAAGATGTGAGCGAAAGAACTGAAATTACACGGCAGCATTGGACACATAGCTTTAATTATCCTGAGAATGGATCAGTGGGTGAGTTCGCGCCGCATCCCTCTGTATTCAGGAACAGCCACCCACAGGCATCTATCATCTGCACAGCTACAGGCAATACTTAGAGAATAATATTGGAACAACAGTCAGGTCTGTACTGTGCAGATCAGAAGCACCAAAATAGAAATGTATGCAACCTTTGTTGCAGTATTTAGCTGCTGATGTGACGGCACATCTTTCTCTTTCATCAATAAAGTTGATGTTGCTTTTTCTCTCTCGATGTAAATCAGAAGCAGTGATTCACAGGTCACTGAGCAAAGCTGCGGAGAAGCGTGAATGGCTCTCTGTGTGAAGCTATAAGGGGTGTTTTGGTAAATCTACACAACTGAGTAACTCTGCCTCACTGAGGGAGACACAGCTCCAGGCTCACCCTCAGGCCAGAGCCACCCTCCAGACGCCATCTGAGGCATGCTGGGAGCTACAGACGCTTGCCTCCTGCCCTGCTCCTAAATACACTCTGCGGGCACAGACATTACAGCTCTGCCTGCTCTATCAAAGCACCAGTAATAGACGGAGGATTCAGGTTCAATACTTGAGTATAAGTACTACTACTACTGTGCTCTGTTAAAAATTACAGCCAATAAAATGATATGCAGTTAATTCAATTTTATACAAAATGTACTTTAGTATTTTCAACAAAGTTCACATGAAGTATAAATGATCAATTCAACTGAATAACTCCTTTCACAGTGTTTATAAATGTATTGTGTGATTGCGTTATTACTGATGAATTCGAGAATATGCAGTAATTTGTTCCAGCTAATTCCAGAACTATTGATATTTAGTCTGAGTGTTAAAAAAAATACTATTTTGTTGAGGGGATAGGTCCGGGAATTTTTTTTACTTTCTTTGAGATGACGAAAGGCAAAGATCTGAGCACCCTTCTAGTTTTATAAGAATTGGGTGGCAGCTCACACCCCTCACGTTTATAATGGTCGTCAGGTGTGGGACTAGTATGCATTTAACATATGTAACATAACTACAACATACAACTGAGTGTGTGACATTGCTTGTGGCCATGGTAACTTTTATCAATATCAATGTTTTCTTATCAGAAGTTCTTCAATGTCAGGTAAATTACTTTTACTCTACATGATGTAAAAGCAAATATCCTGCTTTCTATCCATGTTATGTTATGAAAAACGTCATTATAATCCACACAGAACAAGTGACCTGATAATGTTCATCTCTCTGCTTCAGGCCCCCATCATTCATGCTTACAAGTGCAGCAGCTCTCAGCCATTTCAGATGCAAAGCATTTAATCTGTGTGCTGAAAGCAAACATTTACAAACAGCGATTCACGCTGTAGAATTAATAGAATATGGTCTTTTGTATTATCAAGACGCAGATTTCACATTCAGTGTGATGAGTGCGTTTGCCACCAATGTGGGTGTTGCACCGAGCTGGAAGTGGCATCACTCACCATGGCCAGGGGCACGATGCCTGCCAGGTCCTCCTGCGCCAGTCGGATCTCCGTCTCCACCTCTTGAGTGGTGGCGCGACTCGCCGGGTACTCCACCTGCCACGCCATCCATCGGCTGCCCAGCGGCTCCGGGAAGCTTTCCATTTTCAGGTCCACCTGGAGCACCCGCTGAACTCCCATCTCAGACCTGCCAGAGTGCGAATAAAAAAAGTGTCAGTGAACAGATAGATGTCTGTGTGTGCGTGTTGTGTTTGTGTATTTGTACAGATACACTCGTTTGGATCATTTTGAGTCTATACGTCACAGAGTGGGGTAATTTTAGGAAAGTGAGGACATTTTGGGCAGTCTTCACTTTCTGACACACTTTTAATGAGCTGCATGAGGGTTAAGACTTGAGACTTCAAGGGTTAGGGTTAGAATTCCGATCTGGGTTAGGAATTTGGTTTTGATGTTAAGGTTAGTTGAAGGGAAGAGGGAATGCATGCTGGAAATGAGTGTCCTTGCTAAAATAGAAGTACTAGAAGTACAATAGTGTGTGTGTGTGTGTGTGTGTGTGTGTGTGTGTGTGCATGCGCTAATGTAGTTCATTCAACCCACTCTCCGCTGTAATGACGACAAACGGTAAAGGCTGATCAATGCGTCTGTGGCTGAAATCTATGACATTTTACCAACTGAGATTCTTCAAAATGTCAAGTCCCTCTGCGCTTGACTCTTTGGTCAACCCTCCACTTGATGGAATAATATCACCCTCTTTCTCTTCATTCCTCTTATTCCTTTCCGCGGGGGATGTGCACTGTAAATAGTAGCCATAATCTCTGTTCCTCAGCACGGTTCAAAGGAATGCTTCACCAGGTGTCACCCCCGCTAAGATGTTGATGGTCGGGTTTGTCACCGGCGCCCTTGTTTGCCCCGGCTGAGTGTAAATATACGGCACGCTTCGGCACAATCTACGGCGAGCTGGAATTAAGTCAGACAAATGGAGAGCGCTGATAATAAAATTTCCCATGGCGCCATAAGTCTCTGGTGCTCAGGGTTTAAATATAGCCTGGAGGCAGGAAAGGTCAGCTTTGCACAGGAGCTGGAAGAAATGGGAAATGGCACAAAATCTGTTAGCCATGTCTTGCGTGTCAAATGGCGGGACTCGGGACCAATAAATTTCATGCATGGTCTCTGTGGCACACACCGACACAAAAGAAGGTATTGTAATTTGAGCATGGTGAAGAGGAGAGAGACCGAGAGGAGGAGAGATGAATAAATCCACATGGTCTTTTGTTAGGAGAGGACGGTGCATGTGTAAACACAGTAATACTCACAAAAGAAGAAAAGCTGATTGTAATATCAAGCAAACCAAACGTTGCCATAAAGAGACATAATACATACATGGTACAAGACAGCAACGCAAATGTATAACACCCTAAATTAATAATATGGGAGTAAAAACAGTAAAACTATAAATAATAGAGTGTGTCTTATCCACTGCTCTCATATTCACATAGGTCTGACATCAATCTGTTATTATTCAATTTAATTCTGTGAGAATGAAGGATTTGTCGCGTTGCAGAGCACAACAACCCAATTTTCACATCCAACAGAGGTGAGTATAAATAATTAAGTTGACGAGCAAATAACTTGTTCGGAGCCGTCAGAGGCGTAATACGACATCGCGGACTTGCATAACTATCCCCACAATGCTGTGGGAAAAAAGACAGATGCTAATCTCTACTTGCAGACCAGTGAAGCCACGAGCTTCGCCGGGCAAGCGGAGCTAGCAGATGATGCACCGAGCGTCCAGAAATAAACCTCTGAGTGCTCCGCAGTCATTGAGCATCACACAGGACTCATGTCAGGCTTCAGCCCAAATGGCCTAGTTTCTGCAGCACAGGCACAATTTCTGCTGCAGACAAACGGCATCAGACACGCAGGCAAAAGAATGGAAGTAACTGTGCAGCGGAAAGGTTTGATTGTGCTGCACACACACTCCCCACGTACACGAGCAACACTCAACACCTTCACGTTAACTCGTCTGTTATTAGCTTTTATCTCTCTCCCTTCATAGATGTCAATTATTTCCCTACTCGCTCACAATCCCGTTGCCAGAATAGCAGCTGTGAATGCTACGAATTTTATGAGGTTTTCAAATTTTCTTTGCACAAGAAAGGTGCCAACAAAATATTGAGGTTATCAGCATGTACAGTGAGGCGATATAAATAGCCCTTTTGCTTCATTTTAGCATTCAGACATGCACTAAGTTTGCATTTTTATCCATCTTCAAAAAGAGGAGCTGAAAAGATGACAGCTATAAAAACGAGGACGAGTGAAGGAAAAGGGGAATAGCATCTCAGAATGGTGCAAAGATAAGATCAAGGACAAGAGCGATGACATATAGAGGAATGCACACCATCACCTCAACCGGGCCATTCTTTGTCTTCGATAGATGACACCTTTCCAGAGGAGTGAATGGAAAATATGAATGAATGTCTCTGTGTTTGACTGTAGTTTAGCTAAAGGATGAGTTTCAATGCACAAGTCTGAAACATATGATGGCATTGTGAATACGACTGACTGTTAAAAACTAAGGATACTGCTGACTGTATGTCGAGCAGGTCAATAAGTTGTAAAGCAAATGGAGGGAACGATAAAAGATATTTAATCCTCGCAGAGACGTTCTGATCGTCTGCTGCACATTGACAGGTAATAAAATGGAACCCGACAGAAATGTGACGCAGGCGTTGGGTCAGACACCATGTTCACCACCAGCACGCCATCCTGAGCCGACCTCCCGTCTCCACGCTAATCACACAGCTCGCTGGGGGAAACTGTTCATTTCTCCGTTGGTTCCAGCATGCGGCCTAATTCAATTAGCAACAAAGGGCCCGTGGACGTGTGCCACCCAGCTGGCCTTCGCCTGATAATTATCTGTAAACTCGCTGCGGTTTGACTAAATCTGAGGCCAGACAGACGACCAGGGGGCGGCCAAAGGCAACGGAGAGGGGCTCGGTAGATAACAGGCCCTGAAGTTGGAAGCAGCTGGCCCTCTGGCTCAAGAGACCGGACTGGAGAGCAAATCACACATGACAAGATGCTGCCCGAGACAGCAGCTCGACAACCGACTCACTGAGAATAGCACAGAGGTGGCTGAGAGGACGCTGTTTAGCCCCATCCGGGATGCTCATAAATCACAGTGACAACAGCAGATCTGTAGGATACAAATTATACACAAATCTCTGTGAAAGGCTTCACACCACAATGTGTTTCTTTTATGATGCTGTATGTAGCATTTTCTCTACATCAAAACAATATGACAATGTGAAGCCAATTGTTGATATGAACAATAGAGGTTATCGTGACAGTGATCTCTCCCACCACCAACATTGACTACTTAAGTATCTAAAAATTACAAGACATATACTATAAAGTCAGGGGTTGGGACCCTCCAGCTTCTGGGCCACATTGAGCCCATAAGACCATACACGCATAAGACGGCAATTCATTTTTTTGTATAGTAAAAGAACAACATAAAATTGTAAACTAACGTGGTGATACTAAGTGGTTAGCACTGTCACCACACAACCTTGTCAATCGACTGTGTGAAGTTTGTTCTCTTCTTGCACGGGACACAGTCACAGTGATGAAAAAAGATCTCCAGCATCGTCACGGCTGAAACATGCAGGTAAACTGGATGAGGTACAAGGACAAATGCTCCTGGAAAATTAAATTCGATTTTTTCCCTCCTGCAACTAGTAATTATTGTGCATGGGATCACTGCCGACTTTGATCTTGTTTTTGCAAGCCATGTATGCCAATAGGAAAGGGGTAATGTTAGCAACTTGTTTTGGTTGAAACCAACTGCGAGCATGAGCACGAGCACGAGCACGAGCACGAGCATCATCATCATCATCATCATCATCATCATCATCATCATCATCCTTCTCATCACTACCATCTGACATCAGATGCATCATCAAAAAAAGCAGATCCAGCCATCAGAGAGGTTACTGTGATATAACGTATGGGTTTAATATTCTAGTATGGCCTGCGGAGGATGTTATAAAAACTGAAATGGCCGTTCATAGGAAACAGGTTCCCCAGCTTTGCTATAAAGCTTGTTTGTATCCCGACTCTCCATCATCAAAGGTTTCCCACAGAGTTTTGTCACATATCTATTGGTCATGATTACAGCATCCATTATTTTTGCGATTAAAGGCATAAGTCAATAATCTTAGAAATGCACTGATCAGAGTCAGAGAAGAAGATCAACCCCTCTGTTTATATTTGCCTGGTAAATACAAACAGGGGGAAACAGCTTTGAATGGTTCACAGCCAAGAGTAACCCCTGTAAAACTTTAATAAGACAAGTTACACTTTGAACAGGCAAACTAAATATAAGGTGTTATCTAGTGAGCTACAGAGGTAGGTGGGTGGGTGGGTTTGGTTTTCTTTTCATTGAGCCTGAAGAGCTGCTACGCTCAGATAACCATTACATTTTAAAGAAACATACGAGCGTGATATAAATTTTCTCAACTTACTTTGGGCAAAAAAAGACGAGTAGGAGTATCGTTGTATTGTTTTAAACATTAAAAAAGTTTTTTAAAATATGTTGGCATTTTTGCTTGTTTTACATTTTGCTTTGTTTGGTTGGCAGAAATTATAAATAAATGATCCAAATAGTAGCACTTATAGTTATATACATAACTGCATTTTTTCCCCTAACTAATGGTTTCAGATCAATTTTGCTAATTTTAAAAAAAGCCTGAAAAACCAGGTAATAAAATATAAGACTAGTTTTTTTCATCCTTTTGTTAAACTTCTGTCTTCACTAATTACACAGTCTACGGCTCTTTGCAGCTTCACATTACGTTGATTGGAGGATGTTAGAGAGCTATTGAATTCTGGCTGCAAGAAGGTTAAAGAAAGTTGGATTTAAATGTCAAAATGGATAAACAGACACTGAATGACAAAGTTACTGAAGGAAAGTCTTTTGAAGCAGATTTCTCTAGAGAAAGCACTTTAATTGAAAGAGCTTCTATTGTTCCATTATCAAACTCAGTGTTTCATTATGACTCTTTGTTTAATCTCCCCCTGATGTGATAGAATCTGTCCACAGTCTCACTCAATGGGGTTTAGAGAATAAGAGACGGAGAGTTAGAGACCAGGGGATAAGTAAAGTTTAACCGAGACATATCTCAGGACCTTTTCTTTATTTTTAAACTTGTAGATCAAGTATGACTGGATATCCCCTGGTGTCACTTTAACATTAGAACGACAAAATGATTTGGCCTGATGTCTGGCAGAACATTTGCAGCTCAGGCCTCGTTCTTTTTTTCTCTGTGTATGTTTTATGTATAAGATGCTAGAGTGAGATGTAGAGTACATACCACAAAGGGGCCATAACAAACCTCAGCAGAGCAGCACGTAACGCTGCTAGATCACCGTAACAAGAGATGTTGAATGGGAACAGAATGGCAGATGCATAATGCAGACTGGTGGAACCAGAGGAGAGGGCGTCCAAATCTGAGGAGGCGGCGGGGGCGGCGTGTGTGTACAGTATGTGTGTGAGTGTGTATGTGTGAGAGAGAGAGAGATAGAGAGGGGGGCCTCAACTACTTGTGGAGGGAAAAAAATAATCAAATTTGTGGCTTCAGTGGTGCTTGAAAACAGCACCCTGAAACTCTGCTGTTCTCATGCTCCGTCACCTGGAACAGCAATAAACCAGTCAGCACAATGAAGCACACACAAATACACGTATACACACAAGACACACAAGACACACACACACACACACATGCATACATTTACAATTGATTCTAAAAGTCTTTCTTATCTACTTAGTTTGCCATTGGCACAATACAGTTGGTGAATGCATTTCATTTTTAAGCATTTATGTCAACAAGTTATTAGAAATCACAAATTAACTGTAAGTGCTGTGGTAGTCAGGTGGCAAGCCCTTCTCTTTAAGGAACCACAACACAACATTTGCACTATATTTTCATTTGAAATTAATCTGATGACTACTTGCTCAAACCATTCTTTGTTCACAAAACATGGAGAAATGTCCTATAGTATAGAACAATGTCATATAGTTTCCTTCTATTCCAGGTGGTGTCAGTTCAGTTCACTCTAAAACAATGGAAACCAGCAATCCTCACATTTGAGACGCTGGAAACAAATGTTTGTTTTCTTTTGCATAAAACTGACTTAAATGATTAATTGGTTGGTTTTCAAAATGATGATTTTTAAATCAATTGACAGATTCAGTCTTTGAGTAACTGTTTCAGTTCTACCTGACTGTGTGTTCAAGAGATCCACGTTCCAAGTAAGACGCTGAGTCCCTGTTCTATTAAATATGCATGGCTTACGGGTCTTCTGCTGCTATTATTGTTTTACATGTTTTGACAAAACTATTGCAACTTAGAGGGATGAAGCTGGGAATCTTCAGTCTTACATTTAAAGATTCTCTCCACACTGCCAGAAACATAATTCAGTGGAGAAAAATGAAATCCCTAAATTCATGTTTTTAGCCTAAAACAAATTTTGGATGATATAAGTAGAATCTCAAAATGAAAGAAACTCATCCCTTAAAAACATGAGCTCAGTGTCCTCAATGGTTACTATGACCCTGAATAAAGTGATAGCTGTTTTGTTCAGTAAACAGGTAATGATGGACAGCTACATGAATAGGATGAGTTAATGTTATCAAGACACACGGACAAACAGTCTGGCCCATCAGAATGAATGCTTTGAGAACTCCATGATGGATTTCTTTAAACTGTGGGTGAATTTCATTTCGCAGCCGGAGGGGAGCCCATTACAGGTAAATTACCCCAGGCTGCCTCCAACAAGCCCCCCCCCCCTCCCCTCCGAGGTCAGAGCCTCTCTTCAGGTCTGATTTCTGAGAAAGGACGACGATGGTCGCAGCACGAAGCATCATCTCTCTGCTGAGGGAGACCTGACCGGAAAGCAGAGTCCTTAAAGTCACATTTTCACAGCCCTCCGCAATCACAGAAAATCACTCCGAGCCTGTAATGTACTGGAGTCGCGGACGCAATCAAAAGCCGAAATGTCAACGTAGACTACAGAAAAATGAACAGCATCAATCTGAAAAGCAAAGGGGGGGAAACATCGCATTCGGACCAGAGTTTCCATGGATACTTGTTATTAGTTAATATTTATTATTTCGCTAATTTCATAGAAGATTTTGTGGGTGGAAGGAAGAGAGTCCACTGAAGAAATCACATTCCTGCAAGTTAGGGCAGAAGAAAAGTTGAGCACAAAGCAAAGTCTGGTAGGTGCATTAGTATTTTTATACTCCTGTTGCAGAGTCGGGAGTGAGCGTGGGAGGAAAAGAACCCTCAGACGCCTATACCCAGCAGACCTTTTCAATTCAGCCATGTCCAGAATGCAAAGAGAGATAGTGACAGAGGGAGAAAAAAGGTGTACACTCCCCCTGAAACACTGTAAAATAAATGGAAGACAGGGATGAGAATAATAGTGATAAATGTCAGCGAGGTGCAGACGCCTCTGTGGCTGTGGAGGTTCATGGTTATGCGGAGACATATCGTGCGCAGTGGGCACAAGGGTTAGAGCAAGATAGGAGAGAGCGATATCCCATGAGAAAGCAGACAATTCAAGATAATCTAATAGAAAAAGTAAAGTGGATACAGGCATATGGGGTTTAAAAGCCATAACACTTCTGTAGGTGTATTAATTTAGATTGAATATGTGCACATATGATTCAGTTTGACAGATTGTACTCCACGTAAAGAAAGAAAAAAAATTAAAATAGTCCATAAACAGACGCCGTTACAATGAGTCGGTTTTCTAAAAAATCAAGAGCCACATTTAAGGTTTCAAACCCACTTCAAGTGTTGTGGTAATAAAAGTGTCATCAGGAAATTTCCCCCTGGGTTATTCAGTTAAAGAAAATACAAAAAACATCAAATTCAAGGCACCTATTTTTTTTTTAACCTGACAGCAACACTACGTTCCTGCAGCCTGTGAGCGTTCTCTCCTGCTTCTCCAGGACGTACGCTATAAAAGATCCCTCGATACTAAGCGCGTGCTGCTGACAGCCCCCACAGCCACCAGCGCCCCGATATTATCCTGCCATGAGACATTTAGAACAACGCCATTTGTTTTACATTGGGTTAAACTTTAACATTGAGCTGCCTCTGAATGTAAGGATCCATGTTGGACATGATGTTGGATACGCATGCTCATGTTTATGTGGATCAATGTGCAGGATCTCTGTCTTTCAAAGATGTCGAAGACCGGTGATACAATCAAGCACGCCGCAGGACCCCCTCCCGTTACCATCATTTCCTCTGAGGCCCTAAACCGATACGTTTGATTTACGGTGCGTCAGCTGACATTTATTTACACTCCTCTAAACTGGCAGAAGAAAAACAGAAATATATATGGCGGGGTTG
Source organism: Hippoglossus hippoglossus (assembly GCF_009819705.1). Taxonomy (NCBI): domain Eukaryota; kingdom Metazoa; phylum Chordata; class Actinopteri; order Pleuronectiformes; family Pleuronectidae; genus Hippoglossus; species Hippoglossus hippoglossus. The sequence goes on along the minus strand of NC_047159.1, from coordinate 20,382,209 downwards.
TTAAAAGATGGCCTCTGTTTAACGGTTATGTTGGAGATATGGAAGTGTGATGACAAAAACATAGATTCTGTTTACAGTCTTTTAAAATTTACAACAGCAAGAATAAATCCTTTTACCTCATCAGTACATTCCACACTGGCTTGGAACTACAAGCATGTAGACCGCACTTTGTACAAGGGGCAGTGATGCTTGACAAGATCACAAATCATCGAATGTGTTTCATAAAGAAAGGGTTGTTTTTAGATCTGTATCTACTAACAGTTCAACCTCAGTGTGTGACAATACAGGACTTTACTATTATATAATGTAGAGTATCTGTGATTAGTTGTTTTTTTCTATCTATCCATCCATCCATCCATCCATCCATCTATCCGTCTATCCATCCATCCATCCATCCATCCATCCATCCATCCATCTACTCAGACAGTCATCTTTTTTTTAAAATCATGGTAGTTATAGTAAATAAATAGTAAATACTCTTACACCCTCCGTCCTCACTAATGAAACCGTTCACCCGTTTAGCATTGCACTCCTACAATGACAGAGTGATGATGGAAAGCTCAAAATAATATGAAATATGTCAAATTTAACCAAAAGATCTTTTCTCTCTTTTTTCTCATTTCATGCAGTCTTCCTCTTAGTCGAAACCTGGTACCCACAATGCAACTCAACTGCTGACAGTTCAGTCTGGGACACAGGTATTTTGAGTGTGTTAATTTTCTGTAAGTATTGTACAGGGTTTTCAGAGATGTGTTTCCATTTACAGTACCTCATCTTCATACAGCTCTCCACCTACATACTTTGTTACTGGTCACTTTACAGATTAAGATTCTGTATCAAAGAGGGAAATCAGAGAGCAAATACCTGAAGCTCTGTCTCACCATGTAAAGAAAGTGAATTATATATATTTACTTCTAAGTTCACTTTTAAAACCTGATGCTCTGTTGTAGATCAATGTAATAAACAGTAGACACAGTATTTACATTTAGTTTCCTTGACCAGCTACACTTGTGTATTGTTGCTTACACGCTAATGAATCATTTGTATGAATCAACAATAATAAGCCAACAGGATAATATGACAAGTATTAACACTCATGGCCATTTGTAGCCACTTTAAGTATATTTCGCAGAAAAGGCTTCCTTACTTATGATGAACTGTAATTGATTTCACATTATTACAATACTTCTGCCTCCATCGATCATTAAAATCACCTAAACTCTGTCAATGTCTTTGTTTCACAAGAAGTTTTGTAGATATTCATTATTGTTTACTTTAACAAAATAATCAGGTCAAATGTTCAGTGGGACATCACTGACCTCAATGTTCAAAGTTCATGTCTGGGATTCTTGTTACATATTTATCAGCTTCCTCAAGATTCCTAAAAGTTCCTAAAAAATAATAAAAAATAATAATAATAACGTTATAATACAATGAGAGACCAGTGCTTTCAGAGAGGTGTTCTACATCAAACTCCTTTGTTCTTCAAATTGCCAGGGATTAATTGTATGAATGTAATTTCCATTTATCTTCTTCTCCAGGAGTGCATAAAAAAAGACCAGGCTGTTATATTTCAAATAACCTACAGTGCTGATATTAAAACCCACTTTTAAAAAGCATCAGATCCCTTTTAATTTAATCATTTATTCTTCTCTGCTCTTTCCAACGTGCACACAAAGAAAAGGGCTGAGGACTATTAATTATACGATTATAATGAAGCATCGGCGCAAACCGAGGGCTTCTGGCTTGTGTGTATCAAACCCAATAAGGGGATCGCATTTCCGATTAGCTGAACAGCGCTCTGCAGCTTTCATCAGCTAATATATTCAACTCCCGCACACAGCGCTCTCTCTCTCTCTTTCTCCCTCTCTCTTCTCCGCTCCCCCCCCCCCCCCCCCCCCCCCCCAAGTCATGAAAACTGTCACCCACATGATTAAATGAACATGGGAAAGGGGAGTGTTTGTTCTCACTACCATCTTTGGTCTCAATTTGCTCACTGAGGAGTTTTTGTCATTGATTTGCTTTTTATGACTCGAATCATGATCTAGCACTTTTGAATAAAAATGTTTAGTTGGCAGGATGGTCAACATCGACACAGACACTAAAAGTCAGTAGCTCACAGACACATATATTTTACCAGTGCAGTAATGTGGGGCAAAGAAGCAGAGCCCCTGTACAGTATCTGCAGACAGTGAGTCTAGTTAAAAGTCAATTTGTCTGGGAGGTATAAGGAAGGGGGAGGACGCTGGGAGTAAAAGGTGTAAGAGCATCTGGGGGGGAATATTCCATTATATGATTTGTTCCTTAACTTGCTACAGATTGCCTTGAGGGAACAAGGCCCCAGTCAGCGTGTTAGCCCGGGCTAAAACAGCAGCATATCAATTCCCAGACAACAAAATCTCATCTTGGAGTTAATTAAATGCACCACGCCAACAATAGTCTAATCAAAACTAAATGCTTTCTACTGCAGTGCCACGTCGTTAGAGTCCATCAGCTGAAGTAGACGCCGTGGTGTAATGGATCCCTGATGACGGCTCTTATCATCACCAGTGACCTCAGACCTTTTTGCAGACATCACCTCCCAGTCAGTTGCACATTACATCAGTCCCATTCATATGGGAAAGTGATCTAAATAGCAAATTACGATATAATAAATTGCCACTTGTCCTGACAGTTACACTCAATTTTCCCCACATCAAAGCACTCATCTCAAGGTTGGAAAACACGGCCAGTGGAGCTGCTGGCCATCCACACACACACTAGGGGGCAGCAGACACTGAGCCCTGGGGCAGTGATGCAAACCTGTGTGCAGATAAACTCCCCAATCACTGTAGATGCCCTCCTAGGTTGATCTGCGGGTGTGACCACCCGGGCCTGACTTTGCACCTGCATGTGCTGTGACACTGGTGGGGCCTGTCCTCCTCACAAAACTCCTTAAAGACTGACACAAAAAACCTGCGTCCTTTCAGCTCTGCGGCCGTTGGCATGGCAACAGAACCTGGAGAACACACAAGAGTCATTGACCAGAGGGGCCCAGACCAACAGATCAATGGTACTTTATTGTAACTTGTCTTCACCCACACCCCCGCACCACCACCAGCTTGTAGTGTGTGCAGGGTAGGGTTGAAAGAGTCGGGCAAAGGACCAGCTCAATATTAACAGCATGTGTTTTGCAAACAGGTCGGTGCTAAGTAAGGACAAGAGGGCAACATGTTGAATTTGCTGTAGCAGCAGGGTTGTCAGACACCTGTGCCGGCTTCCTATAACATATGCAACTACATGAGGTGTTTTTAACCTGATGCACCTAAATCACAGAGCTTTTAAAATCTGATGCAAAAGAACTAAAGATGCAAGACGACAAACATGCACAGTCACATAAAAAACTGATGCACGTAGACACAAATATATTTGTGCACATCCTACTTTGTTTACGATAATTACAGCGCTGGTGAGGAAGAGATGCGGAGGCAGTGTGGGCATGTTCGCCTTGTACCTCTTAACGCAGCGTCCCTGGGATCAGAGAGGTAAGACGTACTGATGGAGGCATATACATTCTTAGAAGTCCAAAGAAATCCACTTTAATACAGAATACGCAATAAATGCACATGACACACACACACAACACAATAGCAAAAGCCACAACATAAATACAAAAGCCACACAACGGAAACGTAACCACAACGAAGGTGAGTGACAAAAGATGCTACTTATTCCCGTCATGGGAGCTGTCGTTGGTGAAAACCAGAGCAAGTCAGTTGCTTGTTTCATGGTCAACATCTGTTGGCGTTTGCTTCAGTTGCCGTTGTGATGTGGCTTTTGTAGTTGTGTTTTCCATGATTGAGCTTGTGTGAGACATCAGTGCCGTTTGACGAGAGGTCATCCCACAGGGTCAATTTTTGAACTTCGTATTATGTCATAGGGATGTGATAGTTCATTCACAGCAAAAACACAGAAATAAGAAGAAAAATAAAATTTGGAATAATGCTTCTTCCTTTCTGTAAATGCCTTTAAAATCCCAGAGTACATGCGTATGTGAAAACACTGACGGTCAAAAGCCAATTAACAGTAAGATTAGTTAACATTTTGGATTCACAAAACCCCCGAGCAGCTATCACAGGCTCTAGGAACCAAACCCACGGACCATAAAGAGCATTTTTAAAACACAGGAGTCGCGTTTTACAGTCTCAAAGTGCTAGATCATCACCTCCTCCCAGGATGCACCAGGCTCCAAGTCAGGAGTGCACTTAGGTATTAAGCAGAATTTAGTCCACTCTTATACTACACTTAATGAGCTCAGGGCTAAATTACTGCCAGAGCAATATCACACTATCAGCCCATATTTCCCCGAAATACCACATCCACCAGACACACGTCAACAGAATAAAGTCAGACTCCTCCATAAATCAAACTGTATATTTGCTGGTGTCCGATTATGTCTATTTAAAAAAATCCTACGGTGCACATATCAGCAGGAGTGTTTCCCATTGATCAGCAGTTAGGGAGTGGGATGTGTGCGGCTGTTTTGGCAGAGGAGAAATTATAAAGCATTTTGTTACGGGAAAAACTCCCTGAACACACCCAGGGGTCCGTGTGCAGAAATGAGACATTGATCCATAATTGGAAGCACTCGCTCGTGAAATCTAGAGACTAATTAAAGAAAGAGAGCTTTAATGGCCCCCATTTACATATTCAGCACAGTCATTCAGAGAAGTAGCGTTGATCCAGAGGCTGAGGAAAGCACACGGATCGTAGACTGACGGAAAGCGTCAGCACGAGCCGCTCACATGACATGGCCGAGATGCTACTGTGGCTTTGAAAACATGCAGCTTTGCATCAAGGTCTTCTAATGACGGTAATTCCATATTTTAACAAAAGGCAATGAAGGTAGTCGAGTCATCGATTTATCTGAGGAGCTGCTCAGTGTCTTTTCAGAGCGACCTCCACGAGCCAAGGACGCCTCCCGATGCTTCACCATCACCTGAGGTTGAAACTTGAAATTCTCACAAGTTTACGTGCGTGGGTTCAAGGTGGATGAGGTGACGTGCACAGAATGTGGCATCTCATCTGGAGGCATGAACAAGCGCGCTGGTCTCGCTGCGTTGTGGCCCTTTGGGGTCCAGCTGCTGATACCCACGTGGCCCACTGAGATGTACACGCCGCCTGATTACATGTCAGAGCTGGTAAGTCCTGCTTAACGCCGCCTGCGGTGGAACCCTACTTTCCCCGGCACGTTATCAGCTGGACATAGTTCTGCTTTCAACCTGTTAGGCCTGGAATGATAACAGAAGACAGCAAAAGATTGCTTGTCAGTGTTAGCGCACATAGGCGGCGGAGTGCAGACGAGAGGATGTGACTCGTACCCTTTCTGTTTGTCTTTTAGTTGACTGAATCTCCTTGTGACTGAAAGCAGAGCTGCCCATTTGTGTTCCATGTACCGACTTCTTCGACATCCCTTCGCCTCTGCGTGCACACTCACCCTCCATTCTTTCTCCAAATGTTGCTTTTATACCTAACTCAACTGCCCAGGGTCTCTTTTAATAGGCTAATTTAAATATTTCTCCTGTTCAGGTTAGAGAAATGAGACAGCGTTGGTGCCAGACCAGGCGTTTCTTTAAGTGGAATAGTCTTTGGTATAAAAGCCAATCATCTTGAAGGCCAAGTTAAACTGAGGTTAATTGGAGCCAAGGTTTCCTGTGACTATTCTGTGAGATAATTCCCATGATATTAAAGACGGATCGGAGCTTATTCTCATGGCTCATGGTTGATGTTTAACAGGGGCGCAGAGCTGAATGAGAGAAAATACACTGCTTCTTATTCAATAGACAAAGATGTAATTAGAAACAAGCAGTATGTTTTTGAGAACGCCTGGAGACAATGCCATGTTTACGTCTGGAAACACCTCGGCTCCCTGGCTGAGTGCTACCTGCAGTGAGCACAGCAACAAATCAGATCCAACAACGGCTCAAATTTCACCAAATCTGTGACTTACTGCTCTGAAAACATGAGGACATTTCTGCAGATGGGATGGTGATATGTTTATTTATAAGGGAAATCAATCCATGCAGGAGATAATTGTGGCCTTTGTTCCCAAGAAAAACAATTTATAAAACAAAACTGAAGGCAGAGAGGAGTTGATCTCCTCCATCCAGTTTGAACAATGTTTAATAATTTGTTAAATATGCTTCTTTTTTCTAATTGTAAACTGTATTAACAACACAAACACCACGTGGTCATTCTGTCACTAACATGACAGCATTTATATTTTACTGTCTGCTTTAGCTCACTACAGTACTGACCGGCTATTGGCATTGTAATTAATCAGCTAAAATCAGTTTTCTGTGGTTGGCTTGGCTGTGTGTCACTCTGATAACAGCCGGAAAAATCGGAGGAGAGGTTCAGATACCAACACGAAACATCCTGTTCTTGCTAAAGCTCCACAGGGTAGAGATTTGAAAATTACATCAAATTATTTTGGATATAAAAAATATGAACTTAAAAAAAACTACTATTTTCCTGAATATATATATATATATATATCTTAAAAATACTCTGATAATGCAGCCCTCGAAAAAACACTGGTGGCCACAATCTAATCCTCTCAGGGATTAACCTCTTAGAGCAGGATATTCACTCATAAACCTTAACTGGAACACATGCAAACCACAATCTGTCTCTTCTCTGCATGTGAACTATCTAAAACATGGAGCCGGCCACAAACAAATTCTGACACACAAGGGATCCGTCTTGGCGTGACACGAGGGGCTCTGAGCCCATCATGTAACTTCACATCTGCCTGTATTACTGACAAGGAATTCAGGAGGAGACGATGTAATGTCACATTAAACTTTGACAAGGGTTACCATGGCAACTTCATGGTCACCAGGTATAGATGTACACAGGGTGGATCAAACCTCACCAGAGCTTCAGGTATTATTACTGTCCGATTGGTTGACTTGGGGAAAAAAGTGCAATGAGGCATCCTGGAACATTATTCCCCCATATTGTTCCCTTAGTGATGGAACCGAGGAGCAGCCTGAACAGTCAGACGTAATCTGTGCTGACTGCTGTAATCAGCTGGCCGTCCAGGGGAGGCACAGAATATGCCACATCTCTGCAGCGGCCCTGATAAAGGAAACCTCGGCCACATTTATTCCATTAAATGCAATTTGGATGTTCCTTTCTCATCAACCTGACATTACAGCGCCTAAACACGCTTCTCGTGTTCACTCCCATTTGATACAAAAGAGAAAGAACATCAGCAGTAAAAGCTACGACATGTCTGGGCTGTCACACAACACCAATGATCACATGGCATTTTTTTCTTATTAAGAGATAAACGAGAAAATAGGGCAGCGGAGACGTGCAATGAAGATACTGCCGATGTAGCTTCAGGAAGAGTGTTTACAGTAAGTGGAATCTACTTAGAACGGGGCTGATTCATTATTAAGGGTGTTAGCGTTAAGACTGTCATGTTAATATTCCTGTTTGCCCCTAATGTAATTGGGCCATTTCATTTTATCCTTGATTTATGCAGCATTATATAGCATTAATGCCGACAGATCATTCTCAGGGCTCATTCTCAGCGTGACCGCACCTTACAAAAGAATAATTAGCACAGACCTGTTCATGTACTGTCGTGACTGAGATGAAATTTGTTTTTAAATAATTTTTCCTAAAAGCCACCCTGTCATTCTTATTGCAATCAGACTGTCACAAATGGAGCAAACCACATAGAAGCACATCGACAGAATGAAGCAACTGTGACTGTATGAAGATGGTTAATGTTTTTCACAGGCCTTCAGGACTAAAATACCTACCATGGGTCCTGTGTTTCAGTTTGGTTTTGCAGTAAATGTCACCTACTGTAAATAATTATGTTCTTAAAGGTTCTCTAGACTTTGAAATTGAGATAAATTGAGAGGTCGCTGCCAAATCCCACCCGTTATTACATAGCTCTATTATTTCTCTCCCTCTGGGTTGCTAACCATTCACACTGATGGAATTTACAGATCTGCTTTAAAGGAAAAGTCGTGTATTTTAATAGACAAATTAATGGACTCTGAATTTCATTACATTAAAGGTGCTATATGTAAGTTTGCTCTGCTGCTGAATGTGGTTTCTTGATGGTGGTTGGAGGAGACAGCTGTTTCAGACATCGTCGTGGTAACAAGAGAAGAGGTTGTGTGAGGTTATCTGAGCAGCGCTGCTCCTGCAGGGCAGACTTGACACTACAGTGACTCATGATATGAAAGGGATGAAACGGGTGAGCCAGGACAGGGCTAACTTGTTAGCATGTTAACTTCAGTAAAAGCAGGGAAGTGATAGAAATAGAAGGAAAAAAAGTGTTGACATCAGCGTTGCTTTCCACCGCTCTTGGGAAGTAATGTTTGCCAAGAGCACAACTTTCAAAGATTTCAAACCAGGGGGCAGTTCATGCTATTGACTTGGTGTCGGTGATGGAGTTGTGCAGTCGTTGTGAGTTTGTGCTACACAACTGAGTGGCGACAGGGGGTCACACACTACACGACCTTTCAAAAACACTCAACTATGATATCAGTACATCTGGCCACAAAACAAGGGCTATGTTTGATTACGAAAACACGCACAAGAAGAGACACAGTGAGTCTGAATAATCCTCCAGCTCTTCTGTGTCATCCGGATCACTGAATGATACATCAGGAGAAACGCTTCCCACATCGCAGTCGTAAAGAAAAAGCAAATCATGCTTATTGTTCTCAACTTTGCCATCAACAATGCAATAACCTTTTCACAATTCAGGACCACTTATATAATATTTGACTAAAAATATATAACTAAACACTTAACATTTTTTACTTTGGCTCATACTCAAACTCAGCCTGCTACTTCAACTAATTTCAATAGAACTGTGTCTAAACAAAATACACAGATGTTAGGGGGCAGCTCACCATTAGATGTACCTTCACCACCTTCACCCCGTCCTGCACTATGAATGGCTGTAGTGGTCAAAGATTCATCTAGATGTTTAGCCTGGCAGACATCTAGAGTCTGCAATGTGTCAGGGAGCAGCTACAAATCCTGTCTTTAAAGAGTTTACCCACAGTGATCAGCGATTTGATTCTGCTATGGATGAATTAAAAGAACTCATCGGCGACTAGACAATCTGGCTAAAATCATGTAGTGTGAACTCAGCATAAAGTAGGTGAAGGTGTCAACTCACTATGTTTCCTTTAGATTAAAACAGCTGTTAATGTTGGCTATGTAATAATTGTAAAACATGCAAAAAGCTCCTTTACTCAGAACTTCAGACACAGTAAATGAGGACACAATGAGGCTGATATCCCCCCCCCCCACCGCGCGCGCGCACGCGCACACGCACACGCACACACACACACACACACACACACACACACACACACACACACACCTATGCGTTCATTTGGACTGCCTCTTGTGGGGTGACTGTATTGAGTGGACTGCCTGCTGTCCATCTGCTGGGTGTGGTGTGGGGGATTAATGAAGTTGTGGCTCACAGGGGAGATCCATCTGCACCCAGACAGTCTTAATGAACTACCAAGACCCAGGCATAGCACTTTTACTGAGGCCTTCACTTATGGCTTATGACATGCTGAGGAAGCAGGACTGCTTTTGTTTTGAAAGGGCTCGCTTTTAATTGTGACAAAGTGAACTTTTCAATCTAACAAAGTGCACTTCAGCCAACATATATATACTCCACAGAGCAATTTTGTCCCCTTCTGGTGGTACTCATTTTTCTTTTTTGTACTGTAGTGGCATCAATGGAAATCTAACATAGCGCAAAGAAAAATATAAATAAATAGAGTAAGTGGAGCTATGCTAATATGCACCAGTCCTGAACAGCTATATTGTTAATGTAACCCATAAACCCCATAGACTGTAGAAATGAAGACACAATAATAATATGAACGCTGCCATCTTGTCCATTTGAAGTCAGAGTCTGCACAGTACCAATCGGGGGTGGAACTATGGTAGCGAGGCTCTGTCAATACATGCGTTCAACCAATCATGAGTCCTTTTCAGCTGTCAATTATGATGCTTTACTACATTTTTATAGCATTTTATATCAAATAATTAATTAAAACCAAACTTACCGGAAACTCGCCACCAGGAGGCAATTGAGACACTTTGGCTTCACTTTTGGGGAGCAGCCATGTCGTCCATCTTTATAAAGTCTATCATAAACTCACATTACAATACTGTTAATTAAGGCCCCTTCCTTTGGAAGTTGGGCTAGCTTATTATGCTGCTAGTACAAGTACTAGTACAATAGTTAGCCAAGTATGCTAAAAGTTTCAGCTTGTCCATTAATCACTTTAATCTAATAACAAGCACATAATATGACTACTGTATATAGTCATAATAAAGAGGGGGATTTCAGCTCATTCCAGCCCTTACAGGAGGAGATATATCAACAAGTGCTTTACTCAGAAGTCATTGCTATCTAGTCAATGATTTGAAGCCCTCTGGGGCAGATCTGGCTTTTCATTAAAACATCTCAAAACAAAACCATGGACAGCATTTAACTCATCATAGCATGCTTAGGTTTCCTTTTATTGAGCTGAAAAGAAGTGACATCAGCTGTTTGGTGGCGTTTTCTTCAGGGGGAATTCAGCTCTGTTATTTTCTGTCAGAAGCCCAACCTGTCTTTACACTGTGGCAGGCCTTGATGAAAAACTGTCACCTCAATATTGCCTTTATTAGGCTGGAAGCCACCAGTCAGGGGAAGGAAAAGTGTCCACGGTCAGGAAACTAAATCAAAAATATGTCATGCCACTTGAAAAGAATGTGTCGTATGATAACATTTGTATTGTTTGAGGAATACTGTCGACACATGTATGTTGTGTTTTATAACAGATTATATTTCAATTTGAAAGTTAAATAGCAGAAAGCGGAAACAGAGGGCAAGTGTACAATGGCAGTGTCAGGTTTATTTTATTTTCCAAATGGGTTTTCATTGTGAGTCGGATGTGGTTGGAGCATCAGCTGTGAATGGGAACAAAGGAGCGGCTCAGCTGGCCAGAGAAAGCAGCTCCGAGTGACTGACTGAACCTGCTCATGGAGTACACCTGACCCATCAGCGACGCTGGGCTCTCATGCCTGCAGTGGCCCAGGGGCTCCCACTATGGCACAGACGCAAAGGCTTCAATTAGTAGCACCGCAGACATTATTCAATGACACTTAAATCAATTTCCCAATTCACAGTCCAGCGGCAATGATCCATCTATACTCTAGCTGACAGCCATGAATCCATGTGTGTGTGTGTGTGTGTGTGTGTGTGTGTGTGTGTGTGTGTGTGTGTGTGTGTGTGTGTGTGTGTGTGTGTCAAGACGAAAAGCTGACCATGCTACCATCATAAGAACGGGTACTGATGACACATACATGTGTATTTGACATTATCGTTAGTTCACGCTCTAAAAGTTGCACACACTGAGAGGATGAGCCTTCCATCCGATGAGAGTGTCCATCTATACACTATTCTTTAATTGTTTAGGAAAATATTTTCAGGATTTAATTTACTGAAAAACCTTTACTTCAACATTTTTCATCTCCATGTGAGTTTTTAACTTTATAATATTTGGATTAATGTGACCCCAGATTGTGCTTGGGCAAAAGGAAAGTGAAACTTGTTAAATACTGGGTGTAAGTAATTTCACATGCACAATTTCCACTTTCTCAAACCTCTACCAGCTTATTCTCTCTTTTCCTCCAATCACAACCTTACACGCTTGCCCTGAGCCAATCACCTGTAAGCTGGTAAAGTTGAACATGTTCTATCTCCCTTCAGTCAGCTCTCCGTTATACCTCGATTACCGAGTGACCCACCTCCACCTCTACACCACCTCAGCTCTGGCTACTGGTGTCATCACCCTTCAAACCGTCCAATCAGAAGCCTTCATGAGATAGACCAACTTCATGCTCTATTCCTCAACACCACAACAGGCGTCTGGGCTCCTTCATATTCAAAGCACCTAATTCACAAGACTGCTTCCATGGTGTTCTACTTCCTGCTGGGGGTCTAAGTCTATTTCTCTATTGCAAAAATGTTGTTATGAATTTCAAATTTCTCATTATTACCTCTGCCAAGGAGGTTATGTTGTGTTTTTAGAATTTATTCAATCTATAGCGGTAGCGGGGGTGCACATGTCACAACCAACAGACCAGTTCTAGCATGAGAGAGAGAACTGTATTGTCTACTTGTGGGTATGCAGACAACTGAAGCTCTAACTATGAAGTCTGACTGTCTGAGTGGAGGGTAATAACTTTATGGACGATAACGCAAGTCAGCATGAGGCAAACACCTGCAAGTAGCAGACAGCAGCAACAGAGAAAAACAATAAGTTAGAGATCGCTCATATTATTGTGCGAAGTGTTCGTTTTTTGGGGTTTATAATGAAACTGTGATGGGACAGATTAGAATACTGGCCGCCGTAGTTTACATAATTAATTGGAAATACATTGACATGCAAAGATAGGGCATTAGCTTTGCTGGAGGTAAGTCTCTCCTGATTGAAATGGTACAGGAACATGGACATTGCTCAAAATATTTGAAAAGAAACATGCTTTAGTTTAGTTTAATAATCTCTTCAGCTGTTCATACGTTCATCCTTTCATGCTTTCATCATCATTATTCTTAGTTGCACTCCAAATGCAGTGGAGAATAATAATTTTAAAAGTTGAGAAATTTCAAGGTCAAATGATTTGATATGATTGTTTGATTTTGAGTGGGCTGAATTAAAGTAATACACTTACTGTATTAAAAACATCAAAGCTTTTGTCATGTCTGTCATTAACTCTCAAGTCAATGAGCACCTTTTTAAGAGGACTGGAAGTGATCAGTTATCAGTGAGGCCATGGAGAAGAACTCTATTCAACACATGATTTATATGCAATTACAAATCAGCGACAAATTCTGGTGGTCACTGTTCAAATACATTGCATTTTTTAAGGAGAGGGGCTCTTGCAAATGAAGGCTACGTCCTGCAGTCCCTCATAAATATAAATGGATAAATGGAAAATCACTTTCTTTTGCTTAATAAACAAAAATTCCGATGCAAACCTGCGCCACATTTGTTTGACCTACAGCATTCACACACCTCATCATCCTCCTATAGTGGAGGACGCAGCACAGAGAAGAAAGGAGGCTGAATGACAGCTCAACAGATGAGATAGCTGTGTCTAATCCCTTTCTAAAAGAGCTTCATTGAAATGACTGGGAGCAGGGAGGACAAGACGAAAGAAAAATTGGAGCATTGTGTATTGTACAGCCATCATTGGGCGTCTTTGGTCCTCTCTGTGAAGTGACTTTGACAGCTGTGGGGATTAAGGAGCAGTCCATCGTACATGGCCCGAACAGCAAGGATTAGACTAAACATGCTCACTCTTGTCTCTGGTTGCTTCACTTAAAAAAAATCAATAAAACATGATTCTACAACAGTAACAGGGAATGAACACAATAATGTGTATATGAGTGTGTAGGTGTGTAAGTGTGTGTATGGGGTCATGAGGCAGAGCAGAGAGAGTAATACCTGCATAAAAAGGGAGAGAGGCTCTGGAGGGAAGGAGGAGCGAGCTCCAAGCTCCTTTTTCTCTCGTTCAAGATGCTGCAGCTCCGCTCAAAACCGTGCACATGCTTTTGATATTAGACCCATTAAAACGCTAATGTCCAAAAATTCTACTCGGACAAACCTGGCCTCACATAGTCAGGTTGTTGTGAGATTTTAAAACAAAAAATGTATTCCACAAAATGTTCATGCTCAATGTATTCCAGAGATAATTTGCTTAATTGTTGAAACCAGCTGGCAGAGAGAAGCTAAATGGTTTTCATGATTCATGCTGCATGTATAAAATTATATATATACCAGCTCTAAAATTAAGCATTTTAAATCGTATGAATGGTAAAGGAGCAAATACTGGTTAACAACTAATTTCCAGCTCATCATAAGCCATTAGTCATGATCACAAACCGACAGCTTTTTTCTGGCCTTTATGTTTAAATAAATAAAACGAGGTCGTGGATGAGGCAGATGCAAACATCTGCGTATTTCGCATCCCTGTGTATTTGCCGTCAGCCAAAACCTTTCTATTAATAAGATTGAGATGTCAGAAGTTATTATATGAGTTCCAGTGCGGAGGCGACTCTGACTTCCGAAGGCAGCTCATCTTTGCAAATGGCTGCTTATAAAGTAAAGTTGTACTATATGTTCTGAGGAGTCAAAATAATAATAATAAAAAAGATGCCACTGAGGTCTGATTACAACCATCAGTAACGGGCAGGTCTGAATGCAGCACTGCGGTATCACACAGCAAATGACTGTATGAAAATCTTTATAAGCTGCGTCTGACGTTCAAAGGGAGGCACAGCTATCTTTGTTTCATGTGCTGCGGAGTTGTAGTTACACTGTGATCATTGCTCGCTGTGATCCACTAATTGCGGCATGTCTCAACAAATCACTGGACCAACAGATTTAAATTGCACATTTCATGGACTGCTCTACACTTAAAAAACCCAGCACAACTTTGATTATAAAGTTGCAGATGCAGTGTCAAGTATCCTGTTTTCTTAAGGGAGTTGTTTACAGTTCGTTAAGTGGAACGAAGGCTAAAGAGCAAATAAGTGGAGCTTTCTCCTGTCCCAAATCTGCCTCTAATCCATAAAATTACACCTGTCACTAGAAAGTTAGATGTATTAAAACTGCTTCCTGATCCGAGAGGGAAAAACCATTAAAAAACACAAAAGCCTTCAATCAGCAGTTAATTAACACAGCAACCTTTCTCCCAGTGCTGGCAATCACTTTGCTATCTGCCAGATTAGTTTAAGGACGTGAATGCAGATTGGATATGACCACAACAAATCTGAGGCTGTGGCAGCTATGGCAGCTGAGAAAATAAGTATGCAAATAAAAAAAGACAGCGCAAGGGAAGAGGGAGGATACATTATACATACATATATATATATATATATATATATATATATATATATATATATATATATATATATAGGAGAGGGAGGGAGAGACAGACAGAGAAGAGGGGATATTGCAATAGTCTATTAACTTTCCCCTCCCCATGTCTCAGCAGACATTTCCCATGGCCTTTATGTCAAGTCTAGTGTGTCATTTCACCAAAGGAAACATCACTTAGAAACCCATTCACACTGCAGGTGTCAGTGCTCCTGTGTCTCTTACAAAATGTGAATGATCAGCAATAGCACTTTCTAAAACGAGGAGAGGGACTGTAGAATTTTTTTTAAGGCGATTGGACCATTACTCAATAATTTAAGTGACGTTGCAAACGCTAAAGTGAGAATATAACTCCAACACCTAACCCTAATTTTAGTCATTTTCAATTTGTGTTGTAAAGTCTAGTTTATTTTGGCATTATATTCAAAGATATTCTTAAAGGCATTTTAAAAATGCACGGTAAAAACCAAATGTGACGATAGTGGCCTGTTGGAGACTTTATGTAACATACAAATATACATGTCAATGTTGAGCTGAAATAATGTACAAAGAGATATTAAAGCTACAACATTTGATATTTTATATACTAACAATAGACATAATGAGTAATATGTATTGTGGAACAGGTCACCTGCTGAGAATTTTAGCTTTTTTGAGACTAAAAACATTTTAACTGAATAATGGGCTTAGATTTACAATGCATGAAGGGTTAGCGTAAGAGTTAGGGCTTAGGGTGTTTGCCAATGTGAAAATATATGCAACTGAATGAAAGTAATACGCTGGAAACACATTCTGTGTTTCATAACTTAATTAAGGAAAGTTCAATAGGCCAGTTTCTTAATTCCTGGATGTGTTCCTTTAAATTGATGTATGTCTGCTTACCTTTGCTGATCGTAGCCAGACTCCTTCCTGCGGCAGTGCAGAGTCACAACTCGGTGGCCTTCACTCCTCACATCCTGGCTAACGATCCACTGAGTCGGGTTGCTGGGCCGAGCGCCGAGAAACGTCACCCCTTCTTTCAACTTAACTCTGCGGAGACAGAACAGATGAGTTTATGAACGTATGAGGCAGAGAGATTCTCCTCTGTCCCCACAAATATACTTATTTCAGTGAATCATCGGATACATCCAACTGATCCGTGCACAGCAGCTGAATCCAAAAAGACAATGATTTTTATTCCCATCACTCTGCCTGGAATTACATTATCCAGATGGTTCGCTGCACTGTGTCGTCTTCAAAAGATGTCACAGCTGTTATCTTGGTTTGATCACACTGTTTTTGTTTCACAGGAAAACAACTGGCTGTTTCAAACATGCGTGTTATCAGTGAGTTGCAGCAGTTCATCAAGTAACCACAACACATACAGCACCTGCCATTTGTGTGTATCGTAAGCTGTCTAATCGGTGCTGGTTTCCATCTTTGCAGCAGTCTCATTGAGGTTAATTCTAAATTGTACGCATCAAAATGAACGGATCAACAAACAAACTTCTCTTTTTCCTGCCATCTGATGTGAAAGTGCTGATACCATTTTGTCACTCCTCTCTCTCATTTACCTCTCTAAGTAACACTCTCTCGCAGGCTCCAAAAGGGCATTATGAAAAGGTTCTTTGACTGCTGAAAAAATTACCACGTAAATGTCCTTGGCTCAGCGATGTACAAAGGAGGAAAATGTCCACAGGAAAACTAAATCTGGAAATGAAAATCTCCCTTAAAGGTAACCCATGTTGCAAAGTGTTTGCACTCAACGGAGAGGAGAGATACAATTATGAACAGGGTCCATTTAAAGAACATAAGCACCTGGTCTCAAGCACATATGTCAGGACAAGAGGAGTGTATTTTTACTTGTCTCTTCATTAATCATGTTTGTGTTTTGAGTGTAACATAGAGTAAACCAATTAGAGGGCCACGGTGTGATTGCATCTTTGACTGATCGCTGGTATGAGGGCAGATTTAGCAGGAAACTGTTTTACTGAAGTGGAACAAGGAAAGTGTACATTTATCGTACACAAAGTTATAGATGCTTATATCACTGTCTTGACATTGTCCCTTGAGGGAAATACTGTCCCACAGACCTCAGTCCAGAATTATGTGGGTCAAACGCGTAATTGCTTTCCATTCCCTTATGCTAGCAATGTGCCAACAATGCGTCTTAGCAAACCTCATTTTAATACTAACCCACCTCTGAGGGCCCACAAGTGCAACCACCAAGTGCAACCACCAAAAATGACAACTGCGTCAGTCTAAAACCAGCACTAGTGCCGTGCATGGCACCACTTTGCACAACATGTTGACATAAAATAGACTTAGACTAATGTTCCATTGTATAATATGCTCAAAGGCCTGTGTGATTCCATCTAGGTGACAGAGGAATCCCAGGATTGACGAGAAAAATAAATTATAAGAGAAGGTCCAATCACTTTTTCTATCCAATCCATACAAGGTTGGCAGATGAGGCCAAAGATAGGCCTTTGCTTTCATCTTGAATCTGTTGCTGCACTTTAACATGCACTATGTGATTGCCTGTCTGTATGCCAATGACTGTATCTGCCCTGCAGTCAAGTCTCTTTCTTTGATGTGGTGTCTTATCATGTTTTGAAGGGGGTTATATACGAAATGAAAATGGGTAATGTGACAGATGCTATGCTTCCCGTCTCCATAAGAATGAAGATAAACACAACACAGAAGGGTCACTCTGGATAAATGTGTGTGTGTGTGTGCTCCATATATGTATTTGTTTGTCTAATAATCATACTTTGTGTTCCTTCTGCTGTCCTCTGTGTTGTGTGTAACGAGTGAAGGCCTAAATATATTTACAGATTTTCCAGAACATCACGTTTGGTCTCAGACGACACGATGTTTCTGTCTTTTTAGATTAGATCTGTGTCGGTCCAGGCAGCTAAATACTCATAAATTCTTTGACCTGGCTGAAAGACATGGCGCACTTAACATCACACCCTGACCAATCATAGCTTGCCATCTTCCAAAGCATGTAAGACCTGAGATGAACGGTAAAGTGTTCTGCCTAATAACACAAAGAAATATTGGGTTACTGAATGGGATCGTCATCTCTCAGCAGTGACTCTGGATCTGTCTCTTTCTTTCCCAGTTAAAAGAGTAATGTGTGGCTGAGCAGCACGCGCCAGTGTGCAGAAGGTGATGTTTAACCCACATGTGTGATTTATTTGGTTTCACGCCGCTGACAAGAGGGTGATAGTCAGAAGGTTTACTGAAATTACAACATCTTTTCTCCTACGCTTCCTTGTTTTCTGTCTCTTCTTGTCAGGATGTCAATTCAAATTCTGCAAAGGAAGATGATGATGAAAACTAAAATAGGAGGGATCGGCTACAGTTATACAAACACAGACTATATGTGAAAAGGGAGCACTGGCAATTTTACACAAGAGAGTAATCTTACATGGGGAGTACTTGACCTATGTATAACAGCTGTATAATTGTTTGAAACCTGGTACTTGCTACAGTTTTGATATTACATAAAGCATTTATATTACAACCAAAAACTGCACAAAATTAAATAAAGAAATACAAAAGTTTTCTTGCGTTGAACTGTGCTAGCTTTGTTGTTTGTTAGCATGTTATCATTGTCATGTTCATTTTATTCAAAATTCTTTAGATTACTGGCCACATAGAGTTTTAGAGCACAGTTAAATTTTCCAAAACACACTAGGATCAATAAAGCAGACACAAGATATTATATATTGTGTACGTTATAAACACCAGTCTCCGGTCTTGTCTTGAAGTCTGTATTATTGGTCCCATTTATCATCCTTTGCCTGACAGCACCAGTTTGCAAAACTTAAACATATTGGTGCAGCAGGAAATCGCCTCAACCTATTTACTGTATATGAGAAATGTGGAGGAAAATATTTAATTACAACACTTCATCTTTACCCACTGCAAATCCTGTAATACACAGAACATCATAAAATTAAAGCTTACAATGTCAACCCAAGGATGGAAGATCCACTCTTTAAGCCGGAGTGAAAGGAAGTGCTGAGGAGGATCTTACTGGCAGTGAGCGTACAACTGTAACACAAAAAGCTCCGACAGAGGCCTCCTCGTGTCCCAACGGGAGCAGCAGGGTCTTGTATCTGGTTTCTTTACACTTCAGTGATCAGGATGTCTGTCAGTGGTTTCCAGTGAGGCTTCAGAATGTTTTAAACACAGTTAAGTCTCACAGGGGAGCCAGTCATTACTCAACAGACCATATCCAAGCTCACTGAGCAGCTGCCGGAGAATGGTTGAGGAGTATTTTATTAACTTAATGGTCAGTTCGGCCTTGTAACCAGCCAACGGAGAAGACTCCTGCAGGTTAAATAGGATCAAGGGCTAGCGGCTATCAGATTCATGTGTTAAGCTCTGCTGGGGGATATAAGCCTTCAAATAGGGCACTTCTAAAAACTTGAACAAGTAAGCAATCCTCAAATTTATTAAAACCAATATTGAGTATATTTATTTAATTCCAGGCATGACACTTTTAACTAAATATTGACATGATTGTTTTTATAGGTTTGCCAGGTATCACAAATAGAACATTTGTTCTGATGATGGCGCTGTAAGAAATTACAGTTATTACATTTCATCGTTGTTGGGTTTCTAACAAATATGATGGCAATCTATCCAATAGTTGTCACGTCTCACAAAAAAACCTTATACATCAATGTTCAGTGCCTATTCATCCAGTATATGTTGATATATTTGACTGTACAATTAAAAACATTCACGTGCTGGTTGCATTACAAGTTTCATCATGCAAGATATATCAGCACAGATCAAAAATGCCAATGCTAGAGGGAAGATTATTACATCACCAAAGTCTGTAGGATTCATCATCTGAGAACCATGAATGTCAGCACAGAAATTATAGTTTCAGTCTGGACCATAGTGGTGGACCAATTGGCAGACATAAGTAGAGTCAGGCCACTAGCATGGCTAATAAAAAAATAAGTCATACACTGTCCAAGTCTTATGCTCTGTACAGCACACACATCAGGTAGCTGTATGTTTAAACCCCAGGTGGGAGATGGCCGACCTCTGGGCTGTATGCTGCCTGTGAGAGTGTTTGAGGCAATTCATAAATACAAAAAACTCAGAAATGGAGACAAAAGTAATAATGTTTTTCTGTGATAAATGAAAATAACATGAAATAAGCATGTCATCCAGCGTGGTTCCTCGAGCCATATGCTTGTCCAGGGCGAACACCCACTAACTGTAGCTGTTATGAGTCATCACTGACATGTATCATGGCAACCTTCAAGAAAAGAAAAGTAGAAGCGGAATGTCATACTTTAAGAAAAATGGACAATCAATTTCTTTTCTTGTTGAGGTAAAAAAAAACAACCCAGTGTCCCAAGTTTAGGGTCTTGGTCACAGGAATGAAAAGAAACAATCTCCAGCACTATTGCAGCAGTTGGATACAGTTAACAGCAACGTTTGAGTGGCCATCAAGCTGCTTCACAAAACCACATTGTGACTGAGAAGGTTGCGCAGGGAAGTTATTTTGAACTAATGGCTCTAATCAGAAGGAGAATTTGAGAGTGTCCCAGACTTAGTTTGTCTCAAAGAACCATTGCAGAGAGGATTCCGAATATGGCACAACATACAACAAAACAACACAGGAGGACACCACAAGAAATGTCCAATTCTTTTCAGACATAACACATACCAACCAACTAACCTTTTTAGTAGAAGGTGTTGTATATGAGGGAGAAATCATTGTCTTTGAAAGCCATCCCTACTGTGAAAGGTGCAACTGGAAAGCTGTAACACTGTACATTTCTACTCTCAAAGAACAGAAGCCTGCTCTGACATTTGAAAATGCTGGTTTGCAAAACTTTGTCAGAAATTTGGCTTCAGGTTTCAGGACAAGAAAAGTGAACAAAAGGAACTGAACATATTTGATGTGTCAGCTGATGTGCCTGCCAACGGACAAAAGGAATTTACTCAGCTATAAGCTAAGTATGAATCACTCACTCTACCGTTTGGGACAACGTACTGCCGCTGTGAGTAAAACTGACTCTTGCAAAGACTGACTGAACCAAACCTAGAAAACCAGCTGTAAGTAGCATCAACATTACTACCATCTGGCATCAGATGCCTTTACAAAATGTGTTATATATGTGTTTGAAGGATATTATCAAAACTGAAATAGCCCTTGATAAGAAAAAGGTTCACTCCTCCTATATAATGTTTGAATATATATCTATGTATGTTGTAGTAATTTCCCTCTTAAGCTGTATCTTTATATGCATAGGAAATCTCTGTACAGACACACAGGAGACATTTGTGCCTCAACCACCTCCACCCACCCCTTCCCTTCAGGACGAACAGTTACTAATGAGTTGTGAGGCAATTTGCTGCATTGACCAGATATTAAAATATATCTGGTATTTACATTCAAACACAATCAAAGACCTTATGAGGAGGCAGAGGGTATGACAAGCAGACTGCCACATGCCCTGGAGAGCTGTGGGTTGACGGCACGCAGGACCCTGTACCACATGCTGTGCTGCCCTGCTTTGACCTCCAGAACTTTCTCTCAACCTACATGGAGCTACATGCAGCAGAATGGATTATCCTTCAAGATGAATTGAAGAGAAAAGGGAGCCCAACTCCAACTCCGAACGAATCGAAGACAGCACTGCCACACTGAAATGTGTGACTGAACTCACAAGGTCACTAACCCTCACTCATTCACCCATGACATCTCAAAGTCAGATATCTTCAAAAGACTTCCTGAATTTCTTTTCAAAAACTTGACATTTAAATTATGCCACTGGGAGGCAACTTTAGATTTCCTTTGTTACCAGTACAAGGTTTAATCTTCCTCAAACTAATCTACACTTTGACAGAATCTTCACCTCCAGACCTCCGCTGCTGCATCATCACCTGCCCCATCTCTGGAAACCACCACAGTGAATCAGCTGCTCCACAGAGCTACAGTTAGTTCCTTTCTTCTTATTAGGAAGTAGAATTGGCTTCTCTTCGCAAACATCTACCACCTCTTTACCAGCTGCTTCCAGTGACATTCACATTTGGGTATATTTAACCATTGCATATCCAAGCCAAACTCTTTATATATATATATATATATATATATATATATATATATATATATATATATATATATATATTGCATTTATTTATTAATTCACATTTGTACCACTTTATAGCTCCTTTCAGACACGCAGTGAATTCTGGATAATCTCCTGGAATTATCCGGAGGGGCTGAGATCTCAAATGTTCAAGTAAGTTGCTTCTAACATTGTCCGGAGGTCTTCCTGCCAGCCCCTAGCAGGAGATTATCCAGAGGAGTCAGAACAAGTGAGTGAATGAATTGATGACATTTATAACATCCGGACAAACTCCAGAGCGCATCGTGCCGAGATTTGTTCATGTCTGACAATGGCTTACGTGTATTTAGCAGTTTCTTGTGTTGCTCTTGCGTCATTCTGTTGTTAGAGCTGTCTAAATGTTCCATGTATAACTTTGTTGCTTTTGTTTTCTCTAACTCACTTTGAGTCACCTTATGTATCTTATTCTTTTCTTGTTCTACTTAAACTCAGGTCCATTATTGGCCAAAGTAAATGTATGCATTATAGGCACTCCTCTGTGATCTCACAGTTTCATTAGTGTTGCTATGCTGTATCTGAAATATATTGATGGCAGAATAATTAAATTGGTTCCGAATAATAATTCTGATTGATACAACCTTTCCCCAAATTCAGCTCGTTTTGCCCTACATATGTTTTTCTTCATCTTGCATGTGATGCAGCTTAACTGTATCACTCTGGACATAAAGAATGGATTCCAGGGAAAACTGTGTCGATCTCTCCTCAAAGTTTGACAAGTTGACACTCCCTACGAAAATGAAAGAGGAGGTAACATCATATATCAATGCACCTGGGCTCATCTCACTGTTAACAGTTTTCCTGTGAAGCCACTGCCATCGGGGCAGAATGTTCTGAATATCAAGTATTATATGAAACTAGAGGGGAAATAAACGGCTACAGATGGAGGAAGCAGACAAGAAGGAAAAGGCTGCAGCATTTAGCTGACAGGCTAAACTTACACAAGATGCTACTCCTCAAAATTGTCAGCAATCATGAGAGAACCTGACAAGTTCGTACTGTAGCAAAATCTTAGCCAAACTGAGCAGAACAAAGAGAGGTGGATGAAGGTGGTGCAGAGGCAATCAGATAACACAGCATGGTCCACTCCTGACTCCAATGCCATTTCAAGTCATCATGACCCTTTCTGGGATACAAAGTAAAAAAAAATATGCAGCAGCTACAGTCTATTCTATCTCACTTTCTTTTCTTCTGACTCTATGTCACTGCTCGCCCTCGACCACCAATCCACACTCGGTCCTGACTGTACGCTTGGACTCCTCAGGGGCTCGCTTAATAAATAGTGATGAGATAAGTAGGAGCGCTACTTCTCAGCGGGGCAGTGAAAGAAAAACATTTCCAGGGGAAATCTAATAAGGTTGAGGCTGGATGATAATGGGAGTCCCCAGCCAGTGGTCTGTGTCCCTTGACTCGACCTGCAATCCAGTTGCCTCTGTGGCCTCCCTCCATCTGGCTACGTCAGGCTGTTCCTGGCTCACATGCATCGCAGGGGTTGGTGACCTATTCTGACCATTTCTATCCACCGACTCCTCTGAGGACCATATTCATCCACAATCAGCAGCTCCCTCAGGAAGTGCTTCCTGTTTTATTGTGCCATCCCACCTACATAAACAGTGTGCAGGGAACGTAACAGCTCAGTGGGGAAGAGGGAAAAGAGAGGGTTTGCTGTGTGGGGGTACGGCAAAGAGACAGCGGGAGGACAGAGCACTGGTATGGTTTGTAGATGACACCTAATAGAACGGTGTAAAGCACTCCACTCATCTACTAGTCTGCTGCTATGCAAAGCATTACTGCAGTAAGAGCAGACGCCGGAACACACACAGACACACACACACACACACACACATACAGTTGCAAACAAAAATAAATCAGGCCATACGCCTACACTGCAACCCCGAAGCGATATATTTCAACAGTCAAATGTCTGCAATATACAAAAACACAAGAAAACTTTTCCAAAGTCTCAGAAATTCAAAGTCCTTTTATTTTTTTGTGTGTTTGTGTATCTGAGAGTGTACGCAGGGGTTCATTATCTCATATCTAATTGATTGTGATGTTATTGATGTATTTACCTCAATGACACTCCCACTCTATATTAGAGCATTTAGGGGTTATGTGTTCCTGCGTACTTGTGATATATACAGTGCAGATATACACTGATATACTGCAGGACTCACATATTTGTACTGGAGGCTTCAACCAAATCAATGCTCACTCACTTGCGTGACTTCATGTGTTGTTGAATTTCATTGTGGTTCCGTTGCGTTGCCCGCGCTGCATGCAGCAGAAGAAGAGCTCTACTTTTCATGTGGGAACCAAACCATGTTTAATCAAATACTCAGTTGCAGGTGCTAGCCAATCAAATCATGTTGTAGCAAAAGAGGAGGCAGTCAGTTGGACAACCTGGTGTTTGTTCATCTGATTGTGGATTTTACAACTAGCATGGCACGTTAGCATCCACCGTTAGCAAGTGTAGGGCATGCTCACCAAAAATGAACGTATGTCAATGCTGCGAGTGCAGCATAAAGATGGAGATGTTGTTTTATCTGTCCACCACACTCGTACAATATCACAACTATAGGGATGAAACAGTAATCAGTTTCACGGTATAAAAATTCTGATGGTTAGTTGTAACTTTTGAATATTTAATTACCATGGTGATGTGGTTGATATTATCTAGCATCAAGTTAGCCGTGGGAGTGGCTGCTCATGCTTTTAACAAATGTCGAAATTTTGTCCTTTCTCGTTTAGGGTCAACATCTGCATTTAACAAGTTGTCAACCTGTCTCTCCTCCACTTATATCTATTTATAATTAAAAAAATGAAACATTCCTTTATAGCGATGATAATTTTAGTCACTATAATTGTAATACAAAATAATGGTTTTATCTCTAATCACAACAACCATTGGACAGATTTCCATGAAATTTGGTACAGCTTCCCATGATGCCTGTAGGATAATTAATCCACCTGTCCCCAGTCGCCACCTGAAGGACAAAGCTTTCACCTACCGTGTGAAATATAGACCTGATAAACTGGCACAAAGACAAATCTGGATGGAGAAGTACTTCTACACAGAGATGCTGCTGCTCTTGGTCTTTTTTTCTTTTATTTCCTTTTCAAAAAGAAAGGGAAAAGAACATGAAGACACGCTGTGGGTCAGGTTGGTAGGAGTTGAAGCAAATAGAAAGACAGTGAGACAGAAAAGGAGAAAGGAAGGTTAGGAGGGAGCCTGAGTTTTCGCAGCCACAGAGCGTGACTGTACTCTGCAGTTTCTTAAATCCATCTGCCAGGCAGCTCATCTCCATCTTTCATCAGAGAAGGAAAACAGATGCTTCAATACTAAAGGCTACTAGATACTCAAATAAGCAGTGTTTGTGTGTGTGTGTGTGTGTGTGTGTGTAGACTCAAAAGGAATCAGTGATATGAAACAATTAAAATGTCAATAGGATGACAGCTAGAGTGATTCTAATATAAAGCCTAAC
Organism: Hippoglossus hippoglossus; assembly: GCF_009819705.1. Lineage (NCBI taxonomy): Eukaryota > Metazoa > Chordata > Actinopteri > Pleuronectiformes > Pleuronectidae > Hippoglossus > Hippoglossus hippoglossus. Next base: position 20,356,598 of record NC_047159.1, on the reverse strand, counting down.
ACAACACTTTTAATTCCCTTTATGAAAACTTGAATAATCATGAGGCTCAAACAGACCTTCCCTGTCTGCTGGCTGTCAGCACGATCAAGCAAACATAATATCTTGACTCTATCGGCCTCACATCAGCCGATTCTCTTATTGTGAATTATTCATTCGTTCCCTCTTTTTAAACTATGTAATGTCAACATAAACGATACAAAAGTATTAACGATTCCCTGTCAGTTTCCCTGCAAATATAAGTACAGTATTACACTTTGTAATAATCGTCTAAAACTAAGCACTTATTAGACAATTATGTGCCTTTTGCTCATGTGTCAATGGGGGAGCCCCTGAGTGCTGCAAACATGTTCCAGTCACAGTAGCAGTACTTTTCTCCACATGCCAGGAGACACATTTCCGCAGCTTTTCATTTCCGAATCACACAGCGGAGAGATTACAGAAGTACCCATTGTTATGCTGAGTGGCCATAAAAGAGAGGGGAGACGCATTTTGTAGGGAAATCTGTTTGCCAATTATTCTATCTTTTGTGTAGACACCGTGCGATCAACAACAGGGGAGCATAGAAAATCCCATATGAAGAATTCATATGATTGCTATCATGGCGCATGGTTCTCACAGAATGTGTCCACCTAATTGGATTTTCACGACGTTCAAGAGCACAGCGAGTGGGGAAAAAACACGCAGGGGAAAAAAAGGAGGCACTGAGAAACAGTCGATAATAGTCGGATGTGAGTTTTCTATGATATTTTAAGACTTGCATAACATTTGCAGCGCTTTTCCTATGCACCTTCATCAGATACAAGAGTTTTTAATCAAACCAAACTTAAAATTGAATCCAGCAAGTTCAAGAATGTGTCACTAAATGAATTAATCGGTTAGTTTGAAGGTTTGTGAAAAAGATCCTCGAGCCTGTGGATTGCAGGATCATCCTTTGTTGGAGGATGTTAAAGTGCAATTGAGAGGGGCTTGTTCAGAGGGAGCAGGTAGTGCGGCTCGACAGGCTGCTGGAAAGTGTGTATTTCCACTTTTTTCCTGCATGGGGCAGACAGCCGCAGGCTAAGCTACGGTTGAGCGCATATGTGTGTGTCGAGGTAAAGACTATGCCTTTCATTTTGAGCACAACAGCAAACGCTCTGAAAACTCAAACAAGCACAGGCGCCGGAAAATGTGGCAGAAAACAAACACAAACACACACTGACAAATACACATGTACGCATGCATGTATGGCTTGCGCATGTATACACACAAACTCTCGAACAAACACAGGAACACACACTCGTAGGAGCAAGCCTCTGTTAAGCTGTGACGAAGAGATAATGTCACAACATTGCCTTCGGCAGGAGAGATTTACCCGCACACTTGTTTTCCTTTCTTTTCCCCTATTTTTGCTCATTTTCATTTCATTTCCAGTTTTGAGAAAATGGTAGGGGAATACAGAGTTGTGTGCCCAGAGGAAATGGTTAGTAAATGGGAAGTTATGTCGAAGGCTGTGGCTTTGCTGCTTACACACTCTGGTTTGTCATGTTGGTCTGAATTTAAAGTTGCAAAGTTTAAATCTTGAAGTTGCCTCAGCTGATTTTGCAAAGAGCCACATTTTTACATGTTGATCGAAATGGACAAAACCATCTCTGTGTCAAGTCCATAAAAGGTGTTTTTAAATTTATACCTGTAGTTTCTTGCCAAGTTTGTTTCATCTCAGAGCTACAGAGGTTTACATAGATATAGAAAAGAAATGGTTTGAAAACAGACATAATTTACATACATACTTCATATGCATATATTCATGTATAGGGTTGGCTGCCGAAATATGGTGCCAATCAGGTACCGATTCCTACACTGCACCAACCAGACCGAATCACAACACAGATTTCGGGTGAGCTCCGTAATGAAATAGTTGCCCGGCTTACAGGCAACATAAACATCACCACATAGCATTACACTTAACTTTGGTGGCACCACATCCTCTACATGAATTTGGCAGCACATAACGTTAGCCTTCATTTTGCTAACGGCTACCTCAAACGTCAGTTGACACAACAATTAATTTCACTTGAAAGGATTCCGACACCGAGGCACACATGTTTGAAAACAGTTCTGTGTAAAGGGAGGAACAAGACAAACTTAATGAAGCACTTGACAACGTACAGATATATTTGAAAGCAGAAGGATGCTCCATGTTTGACTGTTCGACCCCATGTCAACGCATCAGACGGCAGTGTTGGCGTCCCTGACCCCGGTGGTAGGGAGACAATTGATGTTTGGAGATGGAGTATTTTGTATTAAGCAATGAAACTGTTATTTAGTGTTTCTTATGTAAATTTGTTAGAGTTTTGCCCGTGTTAATATTTATATATTAAAGTTTACTATACTTTACAATGTTAACATTTAAATGTTAAATTTCAACTTGCCTATGCAATACCCAACTCTTTTCATGTACACCTATTTGTTGCACACTGTTCTAGAAACTGGCAAAAATAAACTTTGATGAAAATATAGAGAGGTGTTATTAATTATTCTATATTCACACAATGAAAAGTTCTGCTTTATTAAGTCTGACAGATTATGTAATTTTTCAGCTGTCAAAGACTGCTTGAAAGCTCCATACTGCAAGTGAGCAGGTAAGTGAGTGGTGACTTGAAAACCTTTGAAAAAAATATGCTATTACAGTCACTGGTTTTGCCTCAAGTGACAGTTTAAAAACATTCCTATGCTAAAAAAAAAAGTTGTCCATCAACAGGGTGGATGGCGGCCACAGTCGCTGACAAATAGAGACGCGCGTGCACCAACGCATGGATGTGATGACTGGCACGAGAGGCACGGGGCTCTGTCAGGTCGGGAAGCACAGGCACAGAGTCCTTCAGGGATAATGCTTAGTATTCATCATGGCATTGGCTTCTTAACCTTCCCCCAGAGCCGAGGGTTATTTACACCAGCCAGTAGCTTCCAGCTTTCTTTTACACGTCCCCTCATCCCCTGCCCCACCCTCATGTCCCCCCTTCCCAAGGGGATACGGGAGTTGGTATAAGATAAGCCTGGTGTCGTGGCAGAGGCAACTGACACCGCTTCAACAACATGAGGATTTAGCCCGCAAACAGAGTACTAATGCCCTGCACATGTGGGTAATCTCAGATACACACCAGCTCTCATCCGCTATGTATAGCTAAACATAAATGGTAAGGCACGCACACACGCAGAGGGAAATAAGCATAAACGAGCCACCCAGGAGTTAGTTCACACGGAGACAAACACACACACACACACACACACACACACACACACACACACACACACACACACACACACACACACACACACACACACACACACACACACACACACACACACACACACACACACACACAATGAGGTAATGAACAAGCAGCTACAGTAAAAGGCCCCCGGCATGGTTTACTCTAATGCTCACAAAATTGCTTTTAATTGGTGGAAAAGAAAAAAAATCAATGCAAACCCTGTTTAGAAAGGAGAGGAGAGGAGGAGAAGAGAGAGGAGAGAAAGAATGAGGAGAGGAGAAGAAGAGGAGAGAAAGAATGGAAAGAATGAGGAGACGAGAGGAGAGGAAGAGAAGAGAAAGAATGAGGAGAGGAGGAGAGAGGAGAGGAAAGAGGGGAAAAATGGATAGAGAGAAACAAAGTGACTGGCATGTGCAGATCAGACAAGGCTCCAGGTGGATACCCGCCATTGGCCACAGCATTTTCCACCACTTGCGCTTCCTACGTGTTACCATTTAAAAAAAAACCCTTCTCTGCAGGGGAACAACAACAGTGCGAGACGCAGGCTGACGCAGCGCTGTGGAGACAGGTCTGGCTTTGCGAAACCAGAGGTGCATTTTAACTTTTCGTTCCCGCAGCATGACCATACCTCCGCGCGGTGAACCAGTAAGGCTGATGAGTATAGTGCAGAATCCTCAGAGAGCTGAGAGGGCCCCCGGGCGCCCTGCCTCTCAGCCCACCTCGCCCACAGCTGCTTTGATGAAAATTAGCTGTCAGTCTGCGGCACTCGTCTGATCGACACAACTTCATCTGAGGCTCGCTGACCTTTACAGGAGAGAGCAGAGGAAGGATGGCCGCCCACCTCGCAGCGAGATCAACACACTGAGAGATAAAACAATAACAACTTCAGGAGCTCAGTGAGATGACACAGCACAGAGTTCCACCTCTCAGGAAGAGTCAACAACAGAGTCGAACTACGCAACTACAAAAGGATGCAGTTGTGTGTATGTGGTGCATATGAGTGTGTGGGAGAGTGTGTGTTCCAGGAGTGAAGAGCAGTGGTTAAGGACATCAAATGGCCTGAGGGAGATAAAAGCCTGAACCACAGACAAGGGACAGTGATTTACCGAAGACGACTCAAATGAATCAAATCTAACGGGAAAAATAGATCATCCCGTGTATGTCACCATTTCGTTACCAGCACAGAAAGAAAATTGCACTTCTTCTCTCCTCAGTAATTCTAAAAGGAGTTGATATGCCTTAAAATATTCAATTTGCAGGCTCCCCAGGTAAAATCCATTAAAGCCAGCCAGTAATGTCAATTGAATTAGGGCCGCCTCGTATAAAGCATGGATTCCCTGTTCTTTCAGCAGAGTGGCTGTGCTGGCACCTTGTTTGTAACCACAAGGCAAATGGGATTAGAAGGAGACGCCGGCAGCTAATGTAACGACACAACTTTTCAAATCATGCAAAACCACAGAGAGCCACTAACGCCCTAATACAACACAGAGGAGAAGGCATTGCAGTCGAACAAAGATTTTCTTTCGGCAGCACTGACACCTTAACTGCTGTGAGGGAAATCAACACAAAACTTTAGAAATGCTGCAATGGTTTTATTATGAGTTCTGTTTGCATCTGCAGGGTTTGTATATTGTATATAAGTAACAAAGACTCTTGGGACACACCGGAGGCGGAAATGCCACGAAATACCGTCCGCTTCCTTTCCACACCCATGTTAATCAATTGGGCTGTTCCCCGGCTCGCGATCTGCAGCAATGGTTTCGGCGTCTGTTCTATTTTTTCTGCTCGCTGCGAGTGAATCGGGCCAGAAAACACACCGAAAATCGATTTGAAACGATATAAAAGATATATTATATGTGATATAAACGATCAAATATGCATCCCATACTTTTGATTTTCCTGCTGTTCTCATGGAGTTTCAATTTCCCCGATTTTTCCCCCCACATGATGAAATTTCCCCATCTGCCGATCCACTGTAATGGTTTTTTGTACTTATTCCACACATTTGTCAGTTGTGTCTAAACAGACAGACACACACAAGCACACAAGCAGACAGACAGAGACACAGAGAGAGGAGGTGTGTGTGTGTGTGTGTGTGTGTGTGGGGGGGGGGGGGGGGGGGGGGGGGGCTAAAGGATTATGTAGGTCAGTCCCTTGTGTGAAGACCATCATCATTTACCCTAGAACCCCTACATTGAACGGAGCATACAACAACCATCCCGGTGTGAACAGCCAGGCGGCTGCTTGCACGAGAATTGACGCTTCACGACGCTCCTGCCTCCGGTGTGTCCCTAGCGTTATCGCTATTCATTGATGCGTCAGACAAATTAATTTGCCTTCACTCTTTACAATAAAGGAAATACATGGTGAGTAAAGATAATCAAGCTTGTAAGTTCATTTCTGAATTTGCAGTAGTTTAACAAAATAATCTTGAAGCACAGTTAAAGCATTATCTGTTATTGCTAACTTTGTCTGTTGTTGAGTTTTCTGCATGGTTCAGTGGGTCTAACAGAAGTTTTGTAATAAAAACAGCTGTCCAGGCTGAAAATGATGTTGGTGACAGCCATGAAACTGCAACAGTAAAACCAAAGCAATGAGTTCAACAGACTGCAGAGTTGGGTAATAACGAGCAAACCCCGGCTTTTAGTCATATGTATAATGATTAGTGCAGCTGTAGTCTGTGCAATTTAATTAAATATTTTATTTCTATTTATATGTTTCCTTGTGTGTTGTATTCGATTCTAAATTATTCTAAAATAATACATTATTTATGTTATTTTATATTCTATTATTATTATTTGTTATTGCATCGCAAATTTCATCATAGTGGGACTTACATTTTTTTTTACATTTCATTAACCAGTTCCTTTCCTCCTCTGATGCTTTTAATCACATCTTGTGTTCTTTATCGCTGAATACTTTCTTAGTTGTCATGGAGATGGTAAAATGTTCATCATGTGACTTGCATATGGAAATTTCAGTTAACTTTAAGAAAAGCTAGTTTGTCCACGCTGACTAATTTATCAAAGTAATGACAATGACACCAGCCAGTAGTGTGGTTGTGGGTCTGTTTGTAGACGTGAGGGAGCATATAGAAAAACCAAACTAGCCTTAAGTGATCTGGAAATGAATCAAATAACTGACTTTGATTGTGTCACCTCCTTCACTGAGGAGGATATCTGTGACGGCAGAACTAACAGCAGCACGCCTACATCAGGAACCCCCATTTCACCCCCTATATTTTATACATACAGTTTACTGCATACATAAAATGATGCAAAGTTAGTTTGAGGCTCCAATAAAATGTGGACACCATAGAGACCAATAATATCTTATGTGATACAATCTCAGTAACGTGAGCTGCTTGTGGAAGACTGAGATTCACAGTTCCAATGTTGTTCATGCAGTGTTTGATCCTGACTCTGCAGGTATTTTCAAATTTGACTTCCAAACTGTGGTTGTTACCTACACAACAGGATGACCTTTTCCTAATAAGAAGTGATGGAGCACTGCCCCACTCCCCTCAATGCTGCCTGGAAACATATATGTCATTTTAATCACACTGCTCCTCGTGGAAGATAATGATTATCTAATGCCAGAGTTACAGTGGGAGTGTGCTGACCCCTGTCGCATGACTCAAAGGTCTTCGGCACAGTTAATTTTCACCATGGCTGGTGGTGCCCTTGGCCCCTGCACTTGACAATACATTACTGGGCTCGGATTGACAGGTGACACATTCCATGAAAGGCTAGGTGACACTGTATTGAAGTGGGCAGCAGAAGATGTGTCCTTGTCCTGTATCTGTGGCCAGAGCGGAGAACAGCTGATAGAATCGCCTGTCAGAGCAGCGGCTCTGCAGCTCAAAAAGCACAAGGCTCTTTTCCATCCCACCAGGGACAAGTGTCCTTCAGGTTCCTGGCGCTAACAACACCCCCTGACAAACACATAAACACTGCAGTGCCGTCGTAAAAGAAAGGAGACGTGGCAGCTCGTGTGTGTTTTTCACCTGCATGTGCACGATTTTCACTTCTGCAGACATGCATCAACACTCGATGTGTTGAAGAGGCATGACATCACAAGTCTTAAAAAAGCAGCTGAGATAAAGGCAGTCACTGCTCCCACGTTTCAGAATATCTTTAAAGGAAACATCTTCTTTCAAGTTCTCACAATCACAGACGTTTTACATAAAAGCCCGGCAGAATCAAAGAGCAAGGCTACAGAGAGAATTCCACCATGAAAGAGGGAAAGACAGATGTGGACCACTTTCTCCTCCAACAGCAGCAGCTTGAGACTCATTGACTCTTCAGGAAGGTGCACAGGCTTCTCTTTAATAGGATTAGATGCTTACTGTGAGGCATTTTGGTAGGAAAACAATGACCGTGCGACAGCAGACAAATCATCTTGACAGATAATAAGTAGACTGCATAAAAATACCGAAGATAGAGGACATACATCTTAAAACTGCAGGGACCAACACTGCTACATAATAAAGTCAAGTGAAATCAAACGAAGCTACACTTTCAATGACGAACCCTCAGGTCATTATCACCTCAGCCCCGTGGAGTCTTTCAGCATCTTTTGGTCGACTCTTTTGGTTTTATGCCCAAAAACTGTGTCACTCTCAGGGCTCTTATTAGCATTGTTTCCAGATGCAGCAACAAGCCCAAAACAATTTACTTTCACCTACTTAAACGAGCAAGAAACTGCACACAGTCAAAGTAGAAGCTTGGTAATGTTATGCTGGCTAGGCTGAGTAGTAAACATATAGACATGGATGATGTATCCACACTTTACACCCACTATCTAGAAATGAAACCACAATATCCTGAACACAAACACTGCCGTCTTGTTGATTTGGAACCGGAGTCTTAAATCTTACCTTTGCTTATCAGAACAATTTTCAAACACTTGAACATACATCAGTACGATTAGAACTACCTGAAATGAAAAAAAACATCTTCGAGAAACATATATTTGATGTGTACTTTCACTGTTAAGTTTGGTCCATGTCCAATCCACTAACACGAAGGAGGCGGGATTTATGAACTATACTGGAGTCGGCCACCAGGTGGTAATCGAGATGCTTGGATTCACTTTTGGGAGCTGTTATGTCCTCCATCCTTATGAAGTCTATGAGTAAAACACTGTTGAGCTGTGGACATGCTTGCCACCAAGGAACATGTTAGCTAACAAGCTTTTTATTTTGGTTTTTGATGATTAAAGTCATAAATCTTGTTTGTTATACCGCTATATCAAATGTAAGTGTAAAAACAACACACTGTACTTTGAATAGACTTGTGTGTTTTCGAAAATCGTTTATTACGCTACTATTATTTTACTGTTTACTATCTCACTACATAAAATTCGACGCACGCACTAGGCCCAGAAAAGAGATTTAATATTAAGATTAAAAACTTATGCTATGTTCATCTCCATTTTAGTAAAGCTATTAAGGGCTCCTTCCCTTTTTTCACGACAATACATTAAGTAGCGACACAATGTTAACCACAGAATTAGATTAAATCTGTGGCAGTAGCTCGGGGAAGCAACTAAAGCAGAAACAACCATTGCTGTGATTACTTCTGCCTGCCTGACGAGGACTGTAAAAAATGTACGGGTGTTGTCAGAGACCACTGACATGGCAGGGTTTAGGCAGTGACAGTGCTGCAAAAGAAGAACTGAAGCAAAAGCAAAAAACACTAAGTAAGCGATATTTGATGTTATGAGGAAAAAATCGGATCATTATAAATCTATGGACAAATTATAACTATGGCAGCCTGCCCCTTTTAGGTAACTAATGAAAAGCACTGTTGTATAACAGGCTACATTATGATTGTTCAGTCCTTTCACTGAGCCGGTGTTAAATCTGTAGTCTGATGTGGCTGAGGGAAGAGAACCACAACACATTGTAATAGTACTATTTGCAGACTTATATCAATTATATATTATATATATATATTGTACCTGTATACTCACACCTTCAGACATAGGTTCAGACATATTTACTACAGACAGCTACATGCTGAACTCACCATAGTGTCTCCTCTAACATAGCCTACAACTCAGCCATTCATTGTTCCCCAGTCATCCGTCTCATGCCACGCTGTATGTAACAGGAGCTGTTAATGCCTGTGGCAGTCGGCAGTATCTAATAATAAGTGGGTGTCATGTTCTATGTGAATTAAGGACATGCACATTAACTGATGCTTATTTCATGGCTAGTTATTTCATTGACAGGAGTGTGTTAATAAAAACGGTTGATTTATGACGATCTGTCTCTGATAACTTAGTGTCCTGAACACGGCTGAGGAGGAAAGGGGAAAGGAAATAAAGGAGAGGAAAGGAATGGTAAGCAAAGGGAAAGGAATTAGAATACTGTTATAATAAGTGTTGGGTTTCCATTTCCTTCTCTCTGTTCCTTTGTTTTTCTTTATTCATTATCACCTTTTTCTCTGCATCATTCACTTGTCATTTTCACTTGTCTGCTCTGCAACCTTGAGCCAATTCATTGTAGGTATACACAAGAAAAGCTTTCTCACACACACACACACACACACACACACACACACACACACACACACACACACACACACACACACACACACACACACACACACACACACACACACACACACACACACACACACCCTCTTACTCACTGTTTGGTGCACATAATTTGCAGTATGCTTCATTTCACCTTAGCTAAGGCTGTTTACTCAGTACACACAGTGAGTTAATGAGTCTGTGACAATTAATAGCACTTGTTTGCAAAGTGCCAATGTTGTGGCTGCTGAAAAGTCTGAGATAAAGCTCTTTAGAGTGGAAAAAGCGAACTCTCTAGGCAGGCTACAGTGGCAATGTCTGTAAATAACAGCACAAAACAGATAAAGGTACGTCTACAGAGGAGACTGTTGCAGGAACATTTGCAGTGAGCCAACTCAAAGTGTTTGCCCCATGTCTAATAAATGCAGCAGGTCCACATTACAATCTCTATAGCTGCAGGATAGTGACCTGCCCTTCTTGTATGATATCTAAAGGTGGCAAGGTGCCCTGCATAATGCTTGTGTGTTATTACAAAACATATGAATACACCACCATCCTTTTGCCTTTTAGAGACTTGCTTTGTTTGATTTTTACTCTTGCAGTAAAATGAAGCTTGAAATCACCTCCCCACAATGTTTGCACAGGATACCCCTGCTATCTGTCTGCAGCAAGTAAACAGCACAACTCAAGGTTTTTCCCTGAGGTGCCATCAGCTTAAAAGACGTACGTGCAAACAATGTCAGGGCCTTAAACATCAGAGATCCGAGAGCGAGCTTCTCGTAGCCACGCTGGTCTCCGTTCTTTGCAGTGTGAGGGGAACTGCTGCAGTTTGTGCAGCGGGATATTGTGGCATTTTACCAAGACTCAGGAGGATGGATATAGCTGACACCCGCATCCTCTGCTCAGCAGCAAGGAGATGGGGACGTCACACAGTAAATTGCCGACAGAACAGGAAAGCTGAATCCTGTGAAATTTGCATTTTAACAGCCACAGTACACAAAAGTGTCAAGAGCCACTTCCATGCAAGATGATGCACTGAAAACCAGGAAAGGGTGAGGGGGAGAATATGTGAAGTTATTCTGGTGAAAACCGATGGGTGGCAGAAACCACACGAGGGAAACTTATCTCTGAGGTTTTACACCTACTCCACCAAACTGTACCCTCGGAAGCTCCTTAAAGAGTTATGACAAGCTATGGCAACTGCAAAACCATTAAAATACACAGGGTCAGAAATACAGACTTCCAACTTCAGGTTTAAAAAAATTCTGATAATTTTTTCTAAATCATTCTCGCTTGGGACTCAATTTGAAAGTACTTTTTACACTGAATATTCTGTCACAGACCCTTCACTTACACAACAAATGGTAAAATGTTTTGTTGTCCAGTTTTTATCATGATTTTATACAGATTTCCTACTTAAATTGTTTCATTTGTATGACCCTTAAGATCTATCGGAGTGGCCGAGTTAACATATCAAAGATGCAACCAGTATTAAAATGCTAAGTTCAGTTCTTTTCAGTAGTCTGTTATTGGTTTTTTTCCTAGTTGCACATTTTACATCGCTGTTAAATGTGAAAATGTTTAGACATTTTTGGAGGCCACAAAGGTGATGACCAGTACATTTATTTTATATATGAGACATCATGATTGACAGCTGAGACTGACTCAGGACTCATCGGGTGCGTGTATCCACGGGACCTGATACTGCAGCTCTACTCCCTCATCACTACTGTGCAGACTCCGGCTCCAGATGATCTCAACAGCCCAAGCTAGCGGTGTCCACATCTGGGATTTTTTGACTTAATTTTACATAGTGGGAGGAGGTGGCGATGTGTCACATCTTTTTATACAGTCACTGCTCAGAAAAAAGAGCAGGTTGAAAGCTGGGGCAAGTCGAATTGTACATCTGAAAATATTTTGCTAGTTCTTTAAATAATGAACACAAAACTGCTCTCAAACTGAAATTGAAAGGGGACAGACCTGCTTTCATTTCCAATAACTATACATACACATGGGCAATAACTATTCACACACACTCCATACAGTTAAAATTCAAGCACCTTTGAATGTATATAGTCTTAGTTTTGCATTGTTTAGTCTTTTTTATAGTACCTCTTTTTACCTTGCTTTTATTTTTATTTTAATTTTTTTATTAAGTATTGCATTGCTGAGCTGACGATTTCTTCTTGTCCAACACCTTTGAAATAAAAACTTGAATACCGGCCAACACAACATATTAAAAAGGATTACACTGCCTGTCTAAAAAGTTTTTCTCAGGAATACTTATTTAGTTTTTTGTGTAGAACATTTATTTATTCAGAACATTCGGTTAGTATATGTACTGTAATGCAGTTGTAAGCTGATATAGTGTTTTATTAATTAATCCTCTGAAGACATGTTCTATGTTATTACAACTGTGATTTAGTTCATTGTCATGTCTGTTTATAAACCAGTCTCCACTTATAAGTTCTCACAGGAATTAAACATTGATAAATACATTTTAAAAACACTATAATAATCAAATGTTTGTATGGGTAGGCGGAGTGACTATAGTTTCTGTTTTTCTTACCACAAACACTGAAGCCGCTCTGAGACTGTTGCTTGTGTGTGTGTGTGTGTGTGTGTGTTGATAATTATGCGAAAAGGTTCCTGTGAAGCCTCCACGCTGGAAGAAAAACAGCTGAACCTTCACCCTGTTTTATGAAAACCATTATGTCTTTCAGGGTCACATTGAGACAGAATGCTCTAATCTACTTACATAAGCGTCAGTGCTAATCATGATGTGACCATCACTCTTGGCTTTGTCCGTCAGTCATTTTATTCTCCTTCATCCGTTTTCATGTTGCATAATGACATGAGCACATCATTAAGAAGTAAAGAAAAATGCTGATTAGCTCAGGACGTGTTGTTTGAATGTTGTCTGAGAGCACTGATTGTAAGCATTGTCTTGTTTGAGTGTGAGCACAGCCCGTGGTGTCATCCTGACCCCGACAGACACGCTCCGCTCTGCTTCAATCTGTGGATGAGAACGGCTGCTGAACACTGACTGCTCCTAAAGGCATGCAGAAGCCCCGTCCCTGTCCCTGTCCTCAGCCAGCTGGTGCCCTCTCCCCCCCCCACTCCTCCCACCAGTGTGGGACAGCTATCTCCCAGTATCAGCTGGAAATGTCATGGATGACATGTGGAGGGAGAGAGAACAGGGCTCCTCAGAGCCCGTCAGGCTCGCTCCCACTACTCATTAGTCTTCCATTTAGCCCAGCCACCCCGAATGCACACACACACTCGCTGGAATTTTCTGGTCAATGATGAATCCCTAACCTTCCCGCTGCTGGACCGGCCCACCGTCTCCTATCACAGCAGAGAGAGAGAGGCCACCATGGTTCATCTCTCTCAGTCTTTAGCCCATCAGATGAACCGCTTTGCTCCACTTCTCCTTCCCCACTGTCAGATAGTAGCCTAATGCTACAGGAGGAGCTGTCATGTTCTCAGTGTCTGTCTACGGTGGATACATCCTGCAGAGGAGAAGCCTGCTCTGCTTACGTTCGGAGCATTTTTATCTGACAGTGAGAAACTTGGGGGTCAGCTGTTTTACTTCTTTTGCTTTGGTGCCAATGGGCTTGTCAAATAGTCCTTGTTGTGCGCCAGCACATCTCAACCACAGAACCGCTGGAACTGTAATTCTGCCGCCTGTTGGGTAAACCCTAGGTGCATTGATCAGTTCAGGGGGATAGAGGAGGTGGAGGCAGGCAGAAAAGATCACAGAGGGCATGCTAAGAATTGATGTTTGGTGCTGATCAGCACCTTCTGCAGCTCTAACAAGGCCCAGACCTCTGACATCTGCCACCGAAAAACTCATGTTGGACACTGAGACATTGACATCGAAGGCACCAAATGAACAAGCAAAGGTTGGGACCTTTGGAAATGCCAAAGGATGAATAACATAACCAAATCTGGAAGTGCATGTGAAATGTCAGTTTGCATTTAGATTGGTCAAATCCTGAGGCGTCGGGGTGAGTGCGTGAGTTATTGTTATTCCATTTGTAGTCCGGGCACATGTTAGCATTATCAAGATATGTTTCACTCAAAGTAAGCTTCCATATCTCCATCAAATTGGCCATTGAAACAAGAAGAAGAAGCCAGAGTGCACGCCAGACATTACCCCACTGCAACTTCCTGGCATTAAATCTCATCTTTAAGTCATTTCACGTTCTGTCTCCATATTGCTTTTACGAGAACAGGGTCTCCTCAGGTTAATAACAGTTTCCTCCAAAGATTAGTACAGGAACAAGAGAATGAAATGTAAAGAAGGGAGTTTGCATTTTGATAATGCGGCGCTCTGCTCCATTTCCCTCCGGGGACAGGCTGAATGTGGAAACCGTCATTAAAATGGTGTACTTAACAAAAGAGAAATGGATATATCTTACACTCAGACTCGCACACACACTCACATAGTACCATACACCCTCATTGTTAAAGCTTCATACAAACAGATTGAGAAAATGTGGAAATTTGCTTAAAATGATTATTCCACTTTTAAGTATTTGTTGCTTAGAGATGTGCAATGTTTAGGCCCTTTCTGACACTCTCCTGCAAATCTGTACTAAACTATGTGGTGGTTATATTTGAAACTATGACAGAGTATTCCAGCCATATGGAAAATAAATCTGAGCTTTTGAGAATAATTCTGTGATACCAATTTCATTCTTACTTGAGAAACTAAACCTCTTAAGAACATCAAACAGATGTAACCAACGATAATCCTGCAGTCGACCACTACCAAACATGTCCTCCTCCAAACGAGTCAATTTTCTCTAAATCTGTGTGGTTCTTTCTTCAGAACAGATGGACAATCTATTCAAAGTCCTGATACTTGTGACGATGTGGTGCCACAGATTCCTCATTTTTACAGAGATGACTTTATTCTGGTGATATCACGATTTTATTAAATTAATATAACAGTATTCAATTATACTATACTTCTCGTAATCTCAAATTTTTTAGTGGCCTAATACTCCATCGTATGAAACAGTCCAGAGTTTTGTTTGGTTGGGGTTTTTTTTCCTTGTAATGCAGGATAAGGTTGAAAATGTAACTTTCCCTACATGATCATCATGAATAATCATCAAATATAAGAAAGTCTAATCAACTTTAGTAAACATTTTTACAAGAACTGTACAAGTGGCTTGTGTGCAAAATTATAAGTGCAAAATCTAATAATTTTTATACACCAGAAAAGTTGCTGTGAAAATTGCAATTTATTGTGGAATGCTTACATGTGGGGTTATTGAAGCCTGGGCAAGCCAAGCCTCCCCCTGCTATAGTTGGACAGCAATCAAGCTGTGAGAGTAAAGACTTTTTCATTTTAATCACCGAGGCAGCCTGTGTGAATGCTCTTTGTCCTGGATGACATTATTTCCCAAGCCACTGCCGTTCTCCATCAGCGCTGCCACTGTTTTGAGGAGAAAAGAAAAGGGCTATAGACTTCCTTTGTCGTGCAAGTGGTGTGGCTCTATCAGCAGCAGCCCGGTCATGCCACGTCATGTTGCTTCAGCATGGAGATTTCCAGAGTGCTATGTTTGAGAGCCAAAAATACATTTTCACAATGTGCGAAAAGGAAAATGCAGCATAATGTAGAGACACAGTGATGAGTAAAATGGCTGAACATAGGACACACACACACACACACACACACACACAGTCCAACAGAGAGAGAGAGAGAGAGATAGGAGGCTGATGTGTTGAGCTGCATCAATACAACAGCACAAGGGAGGATGTACTGTATTGGAGCAATGTAAATCTATACTGGGATCAGATCTCTGAGGAAAAAACCTGAAAGTAAAATCAATTAAATCTGGATGTATACATATGTATAAATCCTAAATGAAAGCAATGTAAATTTGTTGATGCAATCATTTTCCCAGTGTGCCTTACTTTTTAATTAAAGGCCATTTTCCAAAACACCTGTCACCTGTCTGTGTGCTTATTCTATTCATCTGAAGTGGGTCCAAAACTTTTCCTCCATCGATAACGGGGCAGGTGGAATCATTTCGGGCCATCACACAGTGGAGGTGCAGCTCCAGGGATGTCACTGTCGCTCTGTTGATTCGCCAGAACGTCCACTGCTATAGTGAATACTGGATGGGCTGCCATGAAATCTGGTGCACACATTCATGATCTGCTAAGGATGAGTGTCCGGTAATCCAATGACCTTTCATCATCACGTCACAAAACCTAATTTGTTCAAAACTAATGATATGTTTTTTTAACTCGCAATTAACACGCTAATATGCTAAACTAAGGTGCTAAACACTTACACATATTGCAAATGCGTAACATATCTGCAAACAAAAGCATATAGCATAGTCATTGTGAACATGTTAGCAAAATGGTGTTACTATTAACAACAGTCAGTTTCTTTCTCCTCAGCATCATAGTCAACTACAGTACATGACGTTCAGATGGTATCATGCACCTGCTAAAAATGTTTTCTGTTTAAAGAATAAATATGGTAAATGATAGAAGTCTTTTTCACACTAGTAGCAATTTAACATACACTTTGAAACTCATTCATAATTATGAAGAAGAAGAATTAATTCCTTCAGCCTAAACTATCATATAGGCAGGGGCATTGCAACAGGGTAGGCAAAGCAGGAGGACAGTGAGCTGATAGGGGGCCTCGTCCAAAGCAATGACAATTTTGTCTTAACCCCCTTAAATTCCATAATCTACTATATACAGGAGACTCCATTGACACTAATCAATGGAAACATCCTTACGAGGCCCTGTGCCTCTGTCTTTCTGCCAAAAGCTTTCTAATTTTTGAGGTTTGGTTGAAGACTAGAACGTCTCAATGTTTAATATTCATGTGTCTGCAAAGTCTGCACTTTGTTTAAGATTTTGAAAATAAAAGAATCGTTTCAAGGTTGGAATGATGTGGTTTGATTGATTTGTTTCTCCGATTTACCTGGGGACCACAAATACCCTTGAAATGCTCCTACATAGGCACTTCAGACCTTGAGCATTTTTGTCACAATAATAAACATGTGGTTCCAACAGTCATGGAAACAAACATATACATTTGTAATGGGAGGACAGTCTCTGTCAGTCACAAGATAAATCAATGGGTGGGAGGAACCTATAGTAGCTGATGTCATGAACGCAGGTGGCATAGTTTTTTATTAACCGTGCATATACTCGCAGAATGACTCATCCTCTATCTTTGCGCCTACAATAATCAAATTCAAATGTGTGTACACACATAATGCTTTTTCTCCCCCCTCCCTAGTCCATGTCTATAGCTCTGTGTACCGATTACTCTGTTAACAAATAATTGAAATCACTACCCGGCCTCAACCTAAGACTTGTGATCTGTTCGTATTATGCTGAATGCAGAATAATCCCTCGCTGATCTGGTTTGAAGGTCAAGGAGCAGTTCTCCACATACATTGCCACACTGTCGACCGGTGGTTGAGTGCTTCCTGTTGGGTCATGGAAAGGTCAGTGCCAAGAACTCATCGTATAATACCGTTACAGAACTGCTAATATTAATACGAGGGAAAGCCGATACAGATGTATTACAAAAATAAACAGATTATATCACCGACATCTCAAAGACACTTTCCCCTTTAGCTTCTTTCTCAGCTGTAATCTGATTGTGCTTTAAAAAGATCGAGGGCAAACAGGGATATCATTCAAATAATGTGATGATTGAGCAGAGACATGGAGGGCATTGTCTCGTGTAAACACAAAGTAACACTGAACCACAACATTCATCGCACTCTCACACCTTTCAGTCCACGGCTATTATGTTGAGAGACAGATACATACTTTATTATATAAATTATCCTTAAAATTGTTAGGATAAGCTTAACAGCCCAACATTATCCACCTCATATTACTAAAACAATAACATGCGGCACACACATTAATGATAATGCTGATAATTAGTGATAATAATGTAACAATGATTAACATAAAAATCCCAGGGGGCATTTTTATGTATCACATACTTATAATAATGATAATAATACATACTTATTATAAACTACCTTAGTATCATTCAATGCAGGACTTTTACTTGTATAGTAGTATTTAATTCGGAGTAGGGCTGGACATAAAAACAATATCAATAATCATCCCAATATAACAACAGCAATGTAAAAAACTTATATCAATATAATTCTAATGCGATGTGTAAGCATAGAGAGGATGTATAACACATAATTCATCTACCTCAGATTTGTAAAATAATAATGTGACATTATTGCAATAACTATCAATATCGACTGAGATGAACATTTTCATCTTAATAAAGGTTTTGGCCATATCGACTCTCATATCAAGTCTTATAACTTCTTTTTCATAAGGTTGTTCTAAACATTCCTCCATTACTGCTGATTTTAGAAAGCATGAGTAGTGAGTCGAGTTCATCTTAACACAAAGGGGTTTCCTGCATCTATACTGTACATCTGTGCTGTAGAAAATATTAGGACTTGAGTGTCATACATTCGAGGTATATGCTTGTTACCACCACTGCACAGCAACAAGGCCGGTCAGAGAGAGGGAAATGTCTGCCTACTGTATGGAGGTATAATGGCGCTCTGCCTGACACTATTGATTTGATGTGGGTGGGGAGCGGGACTGCGCTGGGAGACTGTGATCACAGGGGGCTGTAGCTCTGTTGCTATAGGTACATGTTGTACTGTCAGACACATGTACACTAATTGACACACAAGCTGGGGATGAACCTGGTAAATCCTACATTTGAAGGGGCCTCCAGCAGGGTCTCGCTCAGAGGACATCAGAATCAGGACAGAGATTATGAGTTAAGTGTTGCGATTGGTAAGGCAACATGTAGGCCAAAGAAATCCAACCTGAGAGAGTAACGAGGGCACAGCAGCTCTGAACACCACACCGCTCGCTGTGTGAGCGAGATAAAACTAGGTGAGTCATGCAAATTGTTCAACAAAACGTAATGGTGAACAAAACAGTGCAATATGCTGGCTGCTCTGTCACAGTAATAGAGTAATCAACACGGTGAGGTAAGTCAGGCAAAACAAATGTAAAGCGTCCCTCTCTGCCTTTTGGCTGGACTTCCAGTTCTTTCTTTGAATTTAAAATCAGGTGAGAAACAGGGCACTGATTACGTTAGTCCCAGCGGAGCGTGTGTCCTTGGGCTTCTCACACACCGCACAACGCCGTGCCTCCTGAAAGGCCAAATCCCTATTTTAAATAGCACAAGAGCCGTGAAAAGGTAAAGTACAAGCTGCAATTGGAAATGTTTGTCTTTTTAGGGCTGACTGGTGTTGAGCATGCGACTTTAAGTATGGACATGATGTATAGTTTGGAAACTTTGGATTGTCAGTTGCACAGTTGAGTGCGTGATCTGTGTCTGACTTCCATTACGAAGCCAGGGGCCATCAGCGATGTTTCCGTGGAAAGGACAAGAGGACAACACAATGTAAAATGTACGTCATATTGTGCACGAACAGATGGATAATAATCAAATGTGCAACATTTATTGTTTTGATTATTAAAACTGACAACATTTACAAGCAGCTGTTCCTCACCAGTTACATTCTTATTGACAAATGATTAGTTAAGGACCAAAGTCAAATGGGCTGTCCTTAAACAATTTGAACTGCACCTGCTCGTTTTCGTGTTGAATGTTCAACGAGAAGATCGATACCATTCTCATGTCTGTAAATTACTCATTAAAACCAAACTTATGAGAAAAATGGCCAGTGCAACAGACATCAGTGTAATAGGAACTACCAAACTTTACAGAAAGCATCTTTGAGAAAAATGTACTTTGACTTTTTAGTTTGGTCCATGTCCCATCCATAAACACGGAGGAGACTGGGTTTATGACCTTTACTGCAGCCAAGACAATTTGGCTTCACTTTTGTCCTCCCTTTGTATATGTTGTATAGAGTTGAAACAAGTAGAAGCAGCTAGCCTGGCTTCAAAGGTAACAACTCTCTGATAAAGAAAAAGGATCTATATAACCGGCTAAATAAAATATTGTTAAAAAGCATTTGGATACAAAGATATGTTCTCATGTCTTCCAGATTTTAATCTACTAATCATATCATGAATTTGATTATGGTTTTATGTGGTAAAATAATATTTTCATATGTGCCTCTCCTTATGTGAATGGCAGAAAAGTACAGTTATGACCAGATTTCTAACTACACTTTTTTTTTTTTTTTAAATCCATCACATAACAGCAAGGGCAAAGCTAACCAAGACAATTAGCTGCTGCGAGCAAACAATTGGCTGCAACTATCAGGGAAGATATAATACAACCAGTTACGATGCCAATTGCAGAGTTTTAAAGGCACATTAAAGTCCATGAAAACGAATAACGAAACCATTCAATTTAGTCCTTTGTGTTGCCTCCAAGAAACAGCAGTAAATCATACCTCTGTACTTTCTGACTATTCAAGGTCTAATGGACGACGTAATCAAACTGAGCCAGAGAGTGGAGGTTTAGTGAAGTCTGTGTGCCATGCTGTATTTCTAGAGGCAACATGAGGGTGATGGATGGTTGTTTTAGTACATTGAAAAAAAATCGAATTAGTCTCTGTGCCATACATCTGCTTTTCCACTGATTGTGTTCTGTAATGCATGCGTGCATTAAGCAAAATCTAAACTATTATTTCTTTATTAAAAATGATCATCTATGATAATAAATAGCAATTCATTAGAAAAGACATCTCTATACCAACATAAAAAAAATAATAGACAACTGTTGTTATAAGCCTGGAAGAATCCATAAAATACTGACCCTAAATTAAACATGAAGCTACAGGATAACAGGGTCTAGCTTAGAGACTGTAATTAATAAGAAGAAACCCGCTTTGATCATGTTTATGCTTAGAAGGGAATAAAAGTGTGAGGGGCAAAAGAAAAATGTAAGTAAAAGACTGGGGACTGAATAAGCTGACTCATTAATTAGCGCTGAATAACAGATAGAATGAATTTCTGTAATTTAATTCAGTCATCCTACAAAGAAATAATTACTGCTGCATGTATAATGTAGAGTGCAGGAGATACATTTTGATCTGTGAGGCTCTGTTCCTGTCGATATATGCATCAGTGGTGAGAGCGTGGCCTCTATTAACCTTCCAGTCTGGTATTTTGACTGTCAGGTTCGGATAAGTTAATATTCACCAACATTTAATTAGCGCGCTAAATGTACGTGTAACAGAGGGTTGGGCCGGTTTCAAACCTAATCAGACGATCAAACCGAAAGATAAAATATCTGTAATCAATTCTGGATGACTGGCAGCGAAGAAAACCTTGGGAGCAGCTACTGAAATCAAGGGATTGTTCACTTTTCTTGTTCACTGTGGAGTCTATGGATTGAATTGTGAGCATGAGCATAGGGACATTAATAACATTATTCTTATGCAGATATTAGCAGATGTGTAAATGCATGTATTGACCATGGAATAGGTTTGTGTTTGCTTGAATTTAACAATTCTTTTCATAAGAATAATAACAGAAGGTGGTCAAAATATATTACATAAAAACGGAGGCAAAACTATCATTCCATACATTTGCTGTATAATTTTGAAACACAAGAACATTAAAACCCACCTCACTTAGGACGTCTATCAATCAATAAATCATATTGTAAAAATTCACAAATCACAATTTGCCTCATAGATCTTAACAGGGTGTAACATCCTCTGCCCTTAATCCTGCACCAGAGTGAGGAAAAAGAACCAAACATTAACACTTAACAGTGAGAAACAAGTGGAAACCTCAGAGTGAGGGATCCTTCTCCCTGGACAGACACAATGTCACTTAACGTCGTTTAAACAGCATATCGACAAAATAACAATATTTAAAACATTCACAAGAAAAGAGTCTAGCTGCTGTAATTCATTAGTAATTCATTAGTAATGCCTGCTGTTGACAATTGGCTATTTTTTATTATTCAATACTCACAAAGGATAACAACATACAATAAATAGTACAAAAATAAAAATATACAAAAAAAAGAATAAAGTAAAGAATACATTTAGATTCTAGGGGGATAACTAAAGTAAAGTTTTGACAGCTTTTTTGTTTTCTTTACTGTAAATTTATTTTTCTCTCCTGCTAAACAAATTTTATCATGCATTAAAAGTGTGGGGGGAAAGAAAAACAGACTGCTACCTGTTAATGTCATGCTCATCGACACAAGATCATGTGACGTGTTGTCTGCTAAAAACATCCCATCATGCACGCAGAAATGAGACAGCGATTACAGTGCCATTCACTCTGCTTGTAGACATCGAAGAAAGAACAGCCTCCTATGTAAAGGGTGGATCAACAGTAAATCTTTATCTGTGTCGCTGTCTTATAAATGATTATATGAATGATATACCTGTGTGTAAAATACTTTATTTTCACTGAGAGCACAACTAGAGGGATGCGAGGCAGATGATAAGACCCCCCATGGAGCAGTGTGGGAGCGACGGGGCTATAGACGTGGGAACTGTGCACTGCTTGGCTCTATTACAGCACCGCCACCTCTCTGTGTACCCAGGATTTGGCAGCAGTGTTTGTTAACAGGGCCTCAGCGACTCAGCACGCACACACACACACACACACATAAACTACGAGCTAACACAAATGGAACACACGGTGGGACGACTCTGAATCTGCAAGCTCAACACAAGTTGTTGTTTGACGCCTTGCAGCCGCCGCCATGCTGCCCAAATGAAAATGTGAGACTCTTTACAACATAAAAACAAAATAGCTCTTCAAATTGTACAAGTGCTGTTTGTTGGCTTTTCGTTATCGTTTTTTTTTTTCCTTTACGAGAAGGCATATCATTGCAACCACAAGGACTCCACACACACGCTTGTGCTAACACCTCTTTTACAGGAAGGGTAACAGTATGATTTGGAGACGCACAAGCAATCGGCTGCAGGTTGCTACATCACAATGAAACCTGTCACAGACTAAATCTGAAACTACAAAGAAATGATTCATGATGACTAGAAGGCAACTGACAAGATTTATTTAATGAAGGCCTGAAGCCAGTCTCACACGTTTAGTCTCGATCATCTATATCCGGAGTGCTTCTTTCTTCCTTCTTTCAATTGAGAGAAGCTGCTTTAGGAAAACGGCTTCAATGGCTGCCAATAATTGACAAGACGTTTTCTTACTCTTTCATCGCATATTTACACTCCAGTGGTTCTGCTCATTCAGAGCCTGTTTACAGCTGCAGATGATGGCTTTCAAATGAGATTGTACCGTAATGAATCAGAAAGGAGTGTGTTAGCACTGAGTTGATCTGTATGTTGTGGTCTTATCTGAAGACAAGGAGGGGTCTCGCACTTTGGCTTAAGCCAGCAAACCATTTATGGTCTGGTCCATTTCTCTAGCAGAGCAGTTAATCATTTGTTTCTATGAATTATTGGTCTTACTGGGACTTAAGTCTAGAGCCATTATTGGTCTGCAGCTACAAACTTAGCGTTGAAAGAACATGTTCAGAGCCAACTTCACTTAGTACTGTGTCAGCCTGTAGGTCTGAGTCTATCTACATGTGAGTCTCTACACAAAGTGACGGAGGAGCAACTATTCCTGAAGATGACAGAACTTGCCCTTTGCTGCATTTTAATATATTTCAGACTGAATTGTCTTGTATGTGTGAACAACTGAATCACTTGAGCCAGGAGTATTGATTATAAAACAAAACTATTTTAGTTTTTATCAAGTAAATTTAGGCTATATCAAAAAAAAATTAATTGTAAATTGACTATGTTTAAGTTATTAATATTTTCCTGTCATAGCGTAAAACACTGAAAGTATTTTGAAAGAGACTCAACAGGGATGAGAAGTCCACATTCGAGTCTCAAAGCCAAAATGCCCCAAAATCCCAATCTCCATCCAAATTTACATTAGTAAACTCAACGTGTGTGGGTTTCAGACTGTTGGTCGGATTGGTCACGAAGTTTGACGATATCATCTTGGACTTGGATCAATATTGATGGACAGTTATACATTGTAATGATTCCACGTTGTTATCAACCCTGTGCCATAGAAATTAAATTGAGCCTTGATATTTTACAGTTTAACAATAACCTTTATTTAAAAAAAAAGTTATCTGCCAACTGAACTGGTTGGGTTCTAATCATTTTTAAAGACTAGCATTTAATTAGGAATAATTAAATGGAAAAATAATTGCAAGTTGCAGCCCTTGTATCTTTGTCCTCGTCAAGCACTGGGTTTTTGGTGACAGTCCACGCAGGTATCAGGATGTATCCCTCCTTCACAGGGGGTTAGGGTTAGACTGTGTGTGGGAATAAAACAACCACATAACACCAACTTAATTTATTCAGTCAACTCAGACCACTGAAGCCTTATATTAGCTCATATCAGAGAAACTTTAAAATCCATTTTAGATTTTATCCCATCTCCTACATTGGTTTCCTACAGAGAATACATCACTTCAGGACCAGTATGGTGACGAGGGATGCTTGAATCAGCCTGTTCCTCTGGTAATTTACAAATGGTAAATGCAGTGAAGGGCAATGTAATATAGTGTATTACATTTTTACGCTTGAAAAGAGTATCCTGAAAGTAAACAAAATCGAAGAAATGTTCAATATAAGGCTCAACGATAGAGACAAACACATTGTTTGTATTCATTAGTTGATATCCATAACTATCAGGAAGAATGTAAATAAATCATTATTTCTCCACTGTGGTTTAAAAGTCATTTCAAAAACTCACTATGGTGAAACAGTTCACAAATTTTCTGAGACTCAGACTGTGAAGGAATTTTAACCTTTTCACGGAGAATTATTCTATTTTGGATTCCCCTCCACTGATATTTTAGGTCATTGCCTCTTGCATACATTAGTCCCTGTTGTCCATCAGCACACATAATGAAGCGTAATGGTAGATAATTTATTCAGTGAACACTGCCTCCTGCTCATATGGTACTTTTGGTGTTCACAGTGAGAGCATAGCACGATGCTCAGACATGTCAGCACACATGCACTTCTGTTTACACACTCAAAAAACACACGCAGACACACACATGCATACACAGGGCTGACACTTTTATTAAAATCTGTTTGCAAACAAATGTTTGGTGGAATGTTCTCTTTATTGAACAAACTGCACGCACAGGACCAGCAATGTTTATCTGACTGGCCATGTAACACACAGACATTGAAGAGAACACATGAAACACCTGCATCTGCCACTTCAGCATCTCTCTCACACACACACACACACACGCACACGCACACACACACACACACACACAAAACCAATAGTTGAAGGTACGAAAGCAATAATAGTTGTTATCTCCACACTGATGACAACACAGAATTTTGTGTCATTGCAACCAATTTTGTTCCAATCTTTGTCATTTCAGCCGCTGTTAAAGCCAAAGCAAAGGACAAGAGGAGCAAGATCAAACACAGAAAAGCTTGTAGGAGCTTAAAGTCAGTGCCCAGTCCAAGCACTTTATACCAGTTTAACAAAGTGTTGACTGCACAAAAATCCTTAATCTGATATTGATATACTACGGTGTGCATGAAAGGTTTCTATTCTAAATTTTCTTTTTGTTTGGGTGAGGATAGTCTGACATTTTTGAAGGAGCAGGGATCTGCTTCTTTTTTTTCACACCGAGTTTTTGTTTTATTTAGCTTCAATAGTAAGATGAGTCAGTTTTGAGAAACTTTAGAATTATTAGTTAATAGAAATTTGACTAGCAATGATGCACACATCACTACACTGTATTCTGCATCATAACAGAAAGCAGAACTACAGTGAAGTCTAATTTATTAGTTCATTTATAGTGCATATTTTACATGTATATATTTTTGAATATTTTCTATAAGTCAGGCATTATGTTATATCATTTATGATAATGGAAGCAATGTGAAAGGTTTTGCTCAGCTAGTATATTAGAATTTAGAGAAGGGTCTTATATAACAATGTGGGATAGATGCTGCCGTTTTCACATCTGAAAGTCCAGGGTCCAAACCAAGGTTCACGTCTTTGTTGTTTGAAAGAACAATGCATGACATATTTATGTCCTGTCACCATCACCTACGAGGACTGTATCTATACTTGATAGTGATTGGTTGTCGCCAAAACAGTAGGAAACTGTAACGGAGAAAATGTATGAACTAGATGATTTTGTTAATTCTGTTTCATCTTACTATTTGCATCACCAACTTCAGGTGCAGAACTCCACATTATTTTGAATGCACCACATAAACATCCTCCTATACAATGATAACAATATAATGTAATAATCGTTCAAACATCCAATAATATAATGATTGAATGATTATTACATTATATTATTAGACTGAAATCCTGCCAACCGCTTCCACTTTGTATTCCTCTATTGTTTGTTGCTGTCGATTGGTCCAAAGTATCCAAAAAAACAGTTTGATCCAGTCCGAGATCGGATTAAATTGGTGTCTGTTGTTACGAAACTAGGTCCTAAAACCAAATTCACACCTGTTGTTGTGGTTCGTACTAAACTAAAAAGCTCGAAGGTCCAGACCAAACAAGGTAGATGTAAAAGTGCCCTCTGTTAACAGGAGGTTTTAAAGAAATTGTTGAAGCGGAGCTAATTTTACACACCAGTCTGTTTACAGGTCAAAGAGAGAACTATTGCATAAAATGAGGCTTTCATTGCTCCAGAGGGAGCTCTGTGAAATCTGATAATCTGCCTCAAGTGATGTGACATGAGTCATTGTCAGTTGAGTCTGAGGACTACAAATTACCAGATTAAAAAATCTGAGGGTGTAAAAAAATGGTGATCCAGACCCCTCTAGTGCTCGAGATTACATTTGCCACTAGTAGCATAACACACCCAAGTTTCTGACTGTCAGCAGTTGATTTGTACTGTGGGTGATATAGTTGGTAGATATTGACAAAGAAAGAAGAAAAAATGCTGCTTGCGGTATTGATTTAGATCATTTTTGCTACTGTCCATTGAGAGTCTGACAATAAGACAGAATTGCTCTTCTAATAACACCACAGAGAGACCTGCTTTCATAATGGTTACAAACAATTTTCATACAATCCCTAACAGGTCTCCAATCGGTCACTTCTGCTCAACTGTTACTACACAACAACCGGTAGTGAACTTTTTATCAGCAAAGTCATGTACATGTAGAAAGAAGTGAGAAATGCACTACACCATGGACAATGTCTGCTCTCACTAATCTATCTGTTGAAATGATGGCTGAGTACATTCAGGGAGGACAATGCCCATGTAATGACCCTGCCTGTACAGAGACTCTTACGGCAGCACTGTACCAACATAAAAAAAACCCCCATAGAAAATAGAGCAATTCCTTTTGTGCTCTGGGGTTTTTCTTCCACTGGGGATCGCATGGGGAAAACACGCTTTAAATCATTTCCTTCATTGCATTTGATTTGCATATGAACCATCTAATACGGAGGGATAATAATGAATTATCAATGACATATAAAAATCTAGAATGCTCGTGCAGCGATACCAGAAAACACATTATGATAATGACTACAGCTTATACTTTACTTGCATATTAAATGTAATGGTTTTAAAGTCCTAAGTGCCTTTTCAGTGTCTCTTCCTACAATCGACTCCCCCCTGCAACTGTTCAGAATGTGCTGCTGTGCAGAAATGTTTTTATTCTTTGAAGACATTACAGGGAGGAACTCTTCTTGGTGATGAAACAGCTCAGGCTATTATGTGATAGCTACTGTTTCACATCCAGCACAACAGAGCAGGGGCATATCCAAGCAGGAACGCAGCAAAGGAATACGCAGCAGTCAATGAGTTAATCTGGACTAATCCAGCTTTGTTCATAACATTTATATACTCATGACGTCCTTGGACACTGACACGACATTCTAAAAATAATATTAAGATGTTTTATTTATATATGAAATATTTAGTCAACCGCCATTAGATTTATATCACCTGCAGGATGAAAATGTCATGAAATATCTTGATGTAATTAACTTTGTTGATAGTAATGGCATATAGCAATACATTAGCTTTAGAGTTCTGACAATTTGCTAATAGATGAGCAGTCACATCTATAACAGTTTCTTTGTTGTACAGGGCTTCACCATTCAGCTGAGGTCAAACTTATCTCTCAGTTGTCATGTTTCTACAATACTACAAATTTCAGCCACTAATTTCTTTTGACAAATACATTTGGATGGGAATGTAACTGCTGCCTGCTATGTTCAATGGAACTGTCCGGCTGAGGAAATGTAAGACTTTGACACAGGACAGCTGGGTTCACATCCTCAGTTCCACATGTGATTAGGTTTAGGCAATGAAAGCAAATTGAGGTTAAAGAAAGAGTGCAGTTTCATTTAAGTGGTAGAAACATATCTTGCTGCATGCTTTAAATCAGTGTTTTTAGTTGTAAAACAAAACCATGATCTTTCCCTGACCTTTGTGCCACATACACAAACATAACCACAAGAAATCTCAAACTGCAGAAAAACAAATGAAACACGTTATTAGCGAACATTTTAGACATATCTATACCTGGGTGGTCAGTTTGGAACTTAGCAACAATAAAAAGTTATAAGTTATAATTTTTGGTGAAAGGAATGAATATTTGTAGTATATGAGTTCAGGTCAGCCTGGGTCCTGACACATCTTGTCCTGAAATCAATCTCTTTTATAAACCATGTCTATGCCCACATGGCATTTGCTCTGTGAAATAGCACCGCTGCTCGTTTGGTTGAACATTAATGATTTATTTCATAAAGGTATATACAGTTATATGATGTTAATAGTCTTTGATTCTGGCAACATGGCACAACTCTGCTTTAAAGCCTCAGGAAACCCTGTATAGAAGCAAATTACAGCATTTTAATCTCAGCCATGAACATTTTTTGGCTGAATGTGTTTAGTGTTGAATTTAAACACAACTGAATTTATAGCATCGGAATCTAATGTGGTTTAAACACACTTTCTAAAAATCTTTGTAGTTGTATTAGTAGTTATGTGTTCAACTTCAAGTTTTTCATGTTGACTTTCGTTTACTTTAAGGGTCCAGTGTGTAAGATTTAAGTGAAAGGGATCTATTGGCAGAGATTAGATATAAAATAATCCTAGTGATGTTTTCACGAGTGTGTTTCATCTAAATTGTACAAATTGTTGTTTTCTTTATCTTAGAATGGGCCCTTTATATTTAAATACTTTATATTTATATCAGGAGTGGGTCCTCTCTACGGACCGCCATGTTTTTTACAGTAGCCCAGACTGGACAAAACCTTTTGAGTTTTTATGACAACTGAAGGCTACCACAGGTTCTCTTTCATGCTTGGAAGGGGAGGGTGAGGTGAGGGGTGTTCTGCTGCAACATGACACTTCACCACTAGATGTCACTAAATTCTACACACTGAACCTTTAAATAATCCCCTTTTAGTGACTTTGTTTTTCACCCAATTAAATTCTTAAATCAGAATTGCCTGAGTGCACCTGAGCTGCTGAAGTATTTTGAAAAAATAGCACCAAACCCCATCAATCTTACCTTTATCTAACCCTAACCTGAACCTAATTCTAACACCAGTAGCATCCATCTGTTTTTACTCATATGTGTGTGTTTGAATGTATTGTACCCTAAAACCAAGCCCTAACCCTTAATCACCCCGGTGGCCGTGTGTCAGAATGCAAGGACCAGACAAAATTTCCTCACTTTCTCAAAAATGTCCTCACTTTGTGCAGTCTAATTAACTGGTCCTCACAAGGATAGAAGTACATGTATACACACACACACACAATAAAAATGGGGACACTTACATTATAATTATAAACTGAGAGGGTAATGTAACCTAAATTAAACAGGCTAATAAAATATTTCAGTGCTATACACAGTGGTATTTACATTTCCACATTAAATACTCAGTAGTGGTTACATTTCACAATTCAGCTGCTCATAAAATTCCAATTATAATTATTAATATTTGTCAATATCATTATTACATCCTTCCTTAAAGATGTGGCAAACACTTTGGATTAATAGTCACAGGTTGTTAAACCACGTATAGTCGTTTTTTCTTTATTAATACTGCATCATCAGTTGTTATTGCAGAGTATAATGAAAACAGGTGTTAGTAATGTGTAGACTTTGAAGATATGATATAAATATATGGAGCTGAGAATTATCTCATTACAGGACGCTGTGGAGAACAAACCTTAGGAGGATGTAATTAAACAGGTTTAAAATATATCATAATGTTTTATATCCCTTATTATGTCTCTTCTTTCTCTCTACACTGAGGAACGAGCAAGCTATTATCATATGCTACTATAAACTAAGCCTCATATGGCTGCACAACTTTCACAAACATGTTAACAATCATTGATTAGACTGTCCAACTTCCTCGAATGGATTTTCATTCAGCAGGAAATTACAACATAAGGTAACAGGATAATGCGTATGTTTAGAAAGATTGCAGCAAGGCTAAAATAAGAGCTGGTCTACATCATCACATTAGAATAAAACATCTGGTGAGGGCTGCTCTGCACAATGCTATTCTACAATACCTTACACTAGCATACTGTATTCTTAAACAAGGGTGCCTCATCTTGGCATAGGTGTAATACAGTTCAGACAAATAATGCATTTAAAATAATATACAAAAATATATATTTTTTAATATTATATATAATATAATAAAATAAACACAATCATTTAGACAGTTATACCAGTAGTTACAGTACTTTCTTCTTTAATTCACATCCAAACCATGTTTCCACACGGCTTATCTAACGCTCCACACAGAAAATCACTCTAAATCATTTCTGTGTCTGAGTGACAGCCTATTAACACAGAGCAGGTCAAATCAGAGCCGATCAAATTAAAAGTAGCATGTCAAGACAGAAATACTCCAGCAAGGCACATACGCTCCATGCTGGGTGTCCACTGTATGATCAGCTATTAAATATGTGTGACAATGGCTTTAATTGCATAACAGCTATCCCAGTATGAGCCTTTCAGCATAATGGACGAGACAAAGTTGAAAAATGAAGCAGAGAGAAGGAAAGACATACTGAAGAGCTCAGTGGCCATTTAAATTTTCTTTTAAATGTACCATTTTTCATGCATATGGAGATAACTGAGGATTTCTGTTGCCTGTAGATGTTGATTACACATTCTAATGCAGAGTGAGGCATAAAATGCAGAAATTGGATATGAAGGATGGATTTTTAGCATAAAATATAGAAAACTCAGGATCTAATAAACATGTAAAACTAAAGTATCAGGAGGCCTGTTTGACAGATTGCACAGGATCATAAGCTCTTCCTGCACTCGCGCTGCACAGCTAACAATGGCTGACACAGAAGTGTGTAGTACACAGATGATAATGATGTTGTGAATATAGAGATCAAAGTCTTTTTTCCCGCTCTGGTGATTAAGCGTCCTAACAAATGCGCGCACGAGGACAGCCTTATCACCTAGGACCACACAGAGGCCTTTTCCATATCTGTGGCTCTCAGATGGCCAACCTGCGCCTGCCATGCACAATACGCTGCCAAATAAAAACACCACAGGCGCTGCCTCTGTGGCACAGCCTGGCCTGTTCATTTGACTGATGAAAGGAATCATTCAGAGTTCCTCAAATTAGGGGAAAAGAAAAACTTTGCAGTGCTTTATCACCTCAGGACAACTAGTTGGTAATTAAATGTAGCATGGGAGGGACACGCGTCTGGAGAATTGGTTTGGTTTGTTAAAACTTCACAGCTATTGTGAACTTCTTTTTCTTAACCTAAACTCTAATTTTAAGCCTAAAGCGCACACTGTGTATCTTTCTTTTTGTTAGCTTGGAAAAGTATCTTCATTAGTAAACAACTAGAAAAAGAAAATAAGCATGTAATAGCTTAATATATATTCATTAATATATGTTTATTTTAGAATTGCTTCTGTTCTTCTGGCCTTGCCTCAGCAGAAAACACTTCCATTCAGCATGTTGCTTGTTTTCATGTTGACAAACTGACTGGACCGCTTGTTGCAGCCAAGCTGAAGGTTTATAAATGTTTTCAGACTGTGTGATTAAGATCTGCTCCAGTCATTACACTAATGGACATCCATTTTAATTAATGACATCCTCATTGCATTGCATGATATGTATCTAAATCATTTTGTCTCATCTGTTCACTGTAATTAGAACCTATCAACAGCTTCACTGAATCACACTACAACCCTGCTTGTTCTTTATTTCACTAAGGAGGAAACGGTTGCTTACAGGGCAAAGCAGGCAATTGACTTGGGCCCAGAGCTCGGAGGGGGCCACCCAAGATTGGCTGATTACGTTAGTCCACAGCAAAAACAATTTTTATGAGAACCTACTTAAATTCTGTTAAAGTTATGAACTTGTTCTGAATCTGTAACCTCACCATGGTTGGAAACTCCCTAACAAGGCCCCATGCCATGAGCGTTCTGTCAAGATCTTCGTAATTTTAGAGGTTTGGTTGAAGATTAAAACGTCGATGAACAGTAATTTGATACGAAAAGAATAATTTGTAGACTCTCATCAATCAATCAATCAATCAAATTTTATTTGTATAGCCCATATTCACAAATCACAATTTGTCTCATAGGGCTTTAACATGGTGTGACATCCTCTGCCCTTAACCCTCAACAAGAGTAAGGAAAAACTACTTAAAAACCCTTTTAACAGGGAAAAAAGAACGTAGAAACCTCAGAGAGAGCCACATGTGAGGGATCCCTCTCCCAGGACGGACAGAAGTGCAATGGATGTCAAGTGTAAAGGAGAACATCAAGATAAAGGTCAGCTGAATGAGGAGTAATTATTAAATCAAGTGT
The DNA here is from genome assembly GCF_009819705.1 of Hippoglossus hippoglossus. Lineage (NCBI taxonomy): Eukaryota > Metazoa > Chordata > Actinopteri > Pleuronectiformes > Pleuronectidae > Hippoglossus > Hippoglossus hippoglossus. The sequence continues at coordinate 20,323,987 of NC_047159.1, read as the reverse complement.
GTAATTGTGTTACTTGATTCACCACTTGTTGTCTTATTTACTTATCTGAATGTAAGTGATCATGATAATAATCCATTTTCCAATATAAAAACACTACTTGCTGTTTGTTGTCATTAGCCCGTGTTTATATTTATGCTGTCAGGCGACCTCACTAGATCAATAATGATTTGATAGATTCTCTTGGTGCAGACGTACAGCAAATACTGTTCACGTTAAGTGAACAGTAGTGAGTTTAGTGTTTCAGTGTTTAAGCCTTGAGAAAGAAAATAAAGAAAAAAACAATATGAAAAAGCGAATAGAGACTGGCTGCATAATTCTACAGTATGAGACTAACAGAGAAAGTCTGCAGTCAGACACTTCTAAGGAGAAGAAAAACAAACGCACTCTTACCTGAGAGTAAAGATTGCCACAGGAGAGTAGGCCGACACCATGATAAAAGCAGAGACCGTTTCCCTCTGTCTCATGGGCGTAGCTGGAACCATGACCATAAAGTTATTATCCAGCCTTTGTTCGGCGAGAGGAGGAGGAGCGGGGTTCTGGTAGAGCTTCACACCGCCGATCCTCCTGAGAGGCGTGGACGTGAAGGAGCCGTACAGCCCTTCCTGGCTGGAGCGGATGAAGCTGTCCTTCCTGGACTCCTCCGAGTGGCACTCTCCCGCCTCAGTGGACTGCAGCGTGTAGTAGAGCTCCACCGGAGTGCCCTCTGTTACTTCGACGTTCCTCTGGCGTCCAGGCACTACACTTGGAGGGCTGAACCAGCTGGCCAGCGGCTCCAGCTCAGCCACGCACAGCCCCAGCTCCCCTTTCAGCTGGCAAGTGCCGTGCACCTCCTGGGTCTCGTGGAAAGCAAACATGTGCACGCAGGGCAGCTTGTCGATGGCACTGTAGTCGTCCCAGTCCCGCCCTGCGATATAGAACAGAACCTGGACTTTGGGCTTGGCCAGGTGAATCCTGGTATTCATGAGGAATGTCTGCACCTTCCAGTTGAAGGTGAAGACAGAGGAGGCGGGAAAAGTCCCCGGGCTCTGAAGGAGCTCTAAAGGGACGGGCTGCTCCACAGACAGAGGACCATAGCTCGCATTCAGGGAGGGCAAACTTCGAGCCTGGTAGATGAAGAAAGGCTCAGTCCGCGACATCAGGCTAGAGTTCCGCATGAAATCCTGATTGGCCTCCTTCAGGAAGAAGGCCAAGTCAGCGTTGAGCAGCTGGTAGTTGACAGGCAGGTACGTTGGGATGGAGGAATATCTCTGCAGTCCCTCTAAGACTCGACAGTCTGCTGCTGCAAGAGACACAGGAGAAGAGGTGTGTCAAAATAAGCTCAGCACAGTAAAGTTGTTGGTGTGAGAAGCAGTTGTTAAAACTAGCAGCTAGTTAGTGGTTTAAAGTTTACAGTTAAACCACTAAAATGTCAATTCTCAATTACATTTCTTTGTCATGAGGGTTTGATCACAACATTTTAGGAAACATTGCCAAAAATCTTTTTATATATACAATCAGCTGCTGTATCTGTATTAGAAATGCTTTACTCTCCATGCATTATGGCTCTAATTCACAAAACAAAGTCGAATGCCTCACAAACAATAGATTAAGTGAGTTGCGAGGCAGTAACATAATGTAAAAACTGAAAAAAATGCATAGATTAAAAAAACATGAGTTGTTCATATATTCACTTATACTCAAGTTACTTCCCATCCTGTGCAACAACACTATAAGCAGAATATCCCTGGGCCCCATCGGGAAAATAACCATCGAAATTGATCAATAACGTTTGTTAGTTTGTGATAACTTGATAAGAATTTATTTAATATTCCCCATGTCAGCAGAATATCAACTAAATAAGATAAATGTCTCAGAACTACTTTTTTATACCAAAGGTCTGTATTTAAGATGTAGTCAAGTCACAAAATCTGCCATTAATCAAATTACTGATATCCACTGAGATGCAATGAAAGTGGCCTGTTGTGAATCCAGCTTTAGACAAACTTGAGTAACTCTTCAGTTATGACTAAAATGTGTCCGCACCAACTATCTAAAAGAATTAAAAGTTAGAATCGGATGCCTGGTGAGATCCATAAAGAGATCCTATTCTTTCAACTAAACAGCTCCCAATTGAAAACATTACCTTGCCAATTTTATTTCAGTTAGGCAGTGTGCCTTTGTGACTGCTGGTGTTTGTGAAACACTTAACCATTGAGACCATTTGTTTCTTTTGAGAAACTAAAATGAGTTTTTGGAGAAAAATATTTCTTTACTAGAAAATAAGCTGTGCAAATGAGTGTAGTTTTATAATTAATATTGTTTTGATTATGGCACCAACACTCATATTCAACAATGCCTGGTGCTAGTCAGACCGGGCCTCATACTCCGAATTACCAGTGTTACATACTTTGTAAAAGAGGAAATGTTACTTTCCAACAGGTATGGCCGCTCATCATAGCCACTAATGACATAATCATAATTAAAATGAGGCCCTCGATGTGCAGTGTCACAGTCGAAGAACAAGCTAATAGTACACGCCCCTTTGTTGTCACCTGTGGCCCCTCTGTTTGAGGAGCAGCACGGCGCACACAATAAAAATAAAGGCTTTGACCTTCTACTCAAGAGCAACCTACTGTGTGATTACACTCCCTCAGCACACTCCCATCTTCATACTAACGGCCAGAGAATTTCTTTCCTCCGATCGTCCGCGTAAATCAACGACATGACAGTTTACAAATCAGTCAGGAATTTGTGATTCATGGTGCTCCTCTTGACCTAAGTGCTGCTGTCCTGTCCAACTGAGGGACACCATTGTGCACACGGGCTCCGACTGTCAACCCCGGTGCACCAGTGGTCCCACGCTGAAACCACCAGCTTCCTCGTGTGCGCACCTTCTGAGCACCACAGAACAATTTGTATTTTCCCTGAACAAGCCGCTTAGAGTCATTTGTTGGCAAGTTGTATACATGCCATTACCCCGCTCCCGAATGCAAAGCTTGATAGTCCAGCAAGACACAACAGTCGGGAACAAAGTCATCCTCTGGTCCCTGTGCACCAACGCTGTTCTCACTCATGTCTGAGTCGTCGTGTCTCAGGTAGAGTGAAAGCAAAGAGCTCTCTCCAGGGGACTGAGCCGCTCACTCTGCAGAAATGTAATCTCCTCCTCACAGCTGATATAAAGAATTCAAATGTGCCCACATCTCTGCTTATACACAAGCTGGAAAACATAGGATTCCACGCATAAATCACCGCCCACTGCTCATTAATAAACCATGAAAAAATGCATGTTAAACAACTGATTGTGAACGGGAGCCAACATTGTTCTGGTTAACTGACTAACAAACTACACATTTTGCGGCAGAAAGAGGCTGTTGGATTTTTTTGGAAATATGAAATAATTACATTTCAGAGAAAAAAGATTAAATAAAAATCAAAGGCTGTTCTACATTTGAATATTTGTTCAATCTCTGCAAGGCTGCTCTGTTCATATTTGATCCAAGCAAATTAGATAAAACGAAGCACCGATCAAATGAATGAATCTTCTATTGTTTACAAGAGCAACACAAGAGCAAGAAGAAGAGCTTCAGAATAAAAACGTGAAGGCAGACCTTGTTAAAAAGACACACTGAGCAGACATATCCACAGAATTATTTCATGGGCGCATTTAGTGTACAAACAAAACCTAAAAGTGTAGTCATCGCTTTATAAACTGGGGCGCTAGTCTTGTGGAAAAGAGCAAATGGACAAACCAATACAAATCAGGAATGTCTGCTCCAAACTGTCACTGTTTCAAATTAGAGAACATACGGTACATATAGCACTCACTGGTTGAAATTTAGATTCAGCAGTGGGCATTGATTTGGCTCAACTATACGTTAAACTATATTTAATAGATGAATCTGAAACATTAAGGCTCTAAAATCTATAAAAATTACTTTTCAAGAAAGATAAAAGATCCAGAGTTCACATTCATATCTATGCCAAGGCCCAACAGTCCTCTTATGAAACCACATTTAAATTCCCTAGATTTCTTAGATTTTTTGGGGATCTGCATCAAATTGCACAGACTCATAAACATTATAAATTTGTTTTTAATAAGATCCATAAATTATTCTCTGAGAAAATGAAAGCGACATCAAAATCCTGGATCTGCCCACTGATCTAGATCCACTCCTTGGGTCTTGCCCCACCCCTCCACAAAATTTCATGGAAATGGATTGAGTAGTTTTTGCGTAATTCTGTGAACTTACAGATGGAGAAAATATTTTGGATAATATACAATCTTTTACATTTTGAGAATTAAAAAAAAAAAAAGTATTTGTAATGTTTTGCTCAGTCCTGCCTGCCCCACCATGCACCTTTAATTACTTTGTTTAACAGAGAGGTGACAGTAACATTAGCACCAGTGTGACTACTGGACAGGAATACAAGGTGTGTGTGTGTGTGTGTGTGTGTGTGTGTGTGTGTGTGTGTGTGTGTGTGTGTGTGTGTGTGTGTCTGTCTGTGTGTGTCTGTGTGTGTGTGTGTGTGTGTGTTTGTGTATGTGTGTGTGTCTGTTTGCGTGGAGCTGTTTGTGCTGTCAGTGAAGGGGGGTAAATATTTGGCTAAATATATTTCAGTGTCCTTCATATTCCACTTTAAAGACATGGCTAAAGTCATACCTGATCTAAGACCACTTAATTCAAAATATTCCATAATGTATTTGTCTTTTTTCACTTGTGTATCATATTTGTATGTGTTTATTGATACCTGTTATGGTTTTGTTTTGTATTACCTGTCTTGGGACTACAGATATAAATTAGCATTCTTACTACGTGCATTGTCCAAATCAAATAAACAAAGTTAAACAGTTAAGTCCAGTTTCAGCACGAGCATGCAGACCTCGTTTACTGTCGGACTAAAAAACTGAGTGCCTGAAAACTGACACTGAATTTATGCATTAGAAAATAATTATATCTAGAGCCAAAGAAAGCCTGGAACTCTCCAGACTTAAATCCAACATAAATGAACAACAAGAATCAGCAAGACCTGTGTTATGGTTTGGAATTAATAAATTGTACAAAGCTTTTTTCAAGATGAATTATTCTCTCCTTTGTTCTGTCAGAAGAAAAACATTGAAATGCACTGAGATACTACAACCAACCCCGTCATGAAGTCTTAAATATTCATTACGTGCTACAATTTCATTAAATGTTAAAGCATCGAAAGTCAGAACTTTAAGCACATATGAATGTTATTAGACAAATTGTTTTGTTATAATTGTTGAATTATTATAAATTGAAAATTGATTTAAGAAGCATGCAGACCAGAAAAAAAAATAATACATTGATATAAAATATGAGAAACATGATATTATAAGACCTGATGAGGGTAATGCATTTTTTCTGTGGGAAATTTGTGTGGTGTAGCTTTAAAAAAAAAAAGAAAATTGTGAAAGAACATGTAACCACAGACAGCAATACACAGGTTCTAACCCCTTTGCACTCAACAGAGGGAAGCTGGCATAATTAAATCTGCAAGCAGCGATGAGTGAGATTTAGGTTTGAGAAAACTGAACAAAGTCGCTTCAACCCGTTAAATTCTGTTTAAAGATGGTGTAAGACCGATCACACACTTATTTCATCTTGAAAATGTATCTAGCATTTCAGTCATTTTGCACTCAATGTTCAGTCGTCAGTGTCTTCTTCATCAGTTGTGAAGGAATCTCAGTGTGTGTTCAGGAGACAAGTTGAGTTAAAAGGAAAGATGTAATAGGCCACACCCACTTGCACTAATCAATACAGCACCTCAGAATACACACACACATACTGTGTATGACATAATGCGTACCAGACAAACAACGACAGCAGGTTTGACAGTCTACTCTACTGAGAGCTGCACGCTGATTGCAGCAACCAATACAGTGAAAGCATTACCCAACGATCTTAGTGACGGTATCAGGTTTAACAACTGACCCTGCTCATTTATAACAGAGCTTTGTATCTCAGTCCCCCATGGCTGCATACCAGGTTTGGTCCTAATCCAAAGGGTCCTATTCATTTTACTGTTTGCATTTGGCTAAAACTCGTACCCAAGCTGTGACCTTGACCTTGATAGTGCGGGTCCTTACCCCACCACCAACAAAGTTGCCAAGTTTAATCCCAAAACTGCCCACATTATCACTGTGATACCGTAGTGCAAGTGTACAAATACTAACCCCCAAAAGCTCAATGTTTTTCTTTGCAGCAGTTGTGTAGTTAAGATATGAGGACCCCTGAGAGAATAGTCATTTAGGAACTATTGTTTGATCTGTCAGGGCCCTTTACAGCTTCAACAGCTTTGGGCTCTCTCTTGTATTTCACTACCCCAAAGGACCCAATGGACCCAATGGACCCAAAGGACCCAAAGGACCCAAAGAACCCAGCGGACCCCAACGACCCACTAGTTGGATCAACAAAATTCAAATTTAACTCAAAAAATAGGTAACAAACCCACAAAGTAAATACCTGAAACCTCATCAGTTATAACTGAAAAAGCCTGCAGGACTTGAAAGACTGAGAATCTTCACATTCAATTAGTTACACACGCTTAATAGCATTTGAGAAATATAGGCATTGTTTGCTGTCCCAGGTAGTTAAATAGAGTTAGTAGCCATCACTTAATCTGGTTGTTTTTACACTCGGCTTTGCTAGTCATGACTTGTGATGCATAGCACCTTATCTAACATTAAAGGAGAGCAGTGAGAATCGTATGGCACCACTATCACAGGTTATAGTTAGCAGTTTAGATTGATATCTCCAGTTCAAGATGCACAAATATCTCACCATACTTAAAAAAACAACAGAAACCCCCAAACCTGTCCTCAGTCAGGAGGTCGACAGTGCCAGAGCTGGGTGATCTAAGATGAGATTTATAGAGCAATAAGCTGTTTTTCCTTCAGGGAAATGTATGCAGATTTAATTATTATTGCCCACCCACCCCTCTATCTCTCTCTCCGTCTCTCTATGCAGTTACAAGAGTGTGTGTGGGTGTGGTCACAAGTTATATGTAGTTAGGCTAGTGGTGATGATGGATCGCTCAAGAAGGCAGAGCAGTTTGGATAATACGTTACTCCTGCTCAGTCTGAGCTTTTATTGGCAATGGAGCAGACAGTGCTATGTAATGTCAAAACAGTCCCATCTGTACTCATGCTGCTTCCTATGTATTGTGTTACAATATACAATTTAGAGAAGTTTAAATACTTCATACATCATTAAATGTAAACATACAAAGTTAATGAGTTAAAATGCAAACAAGACATTAAACTAAGTCAAAATCTGATATAAGGCTGGAATGTAGGTCTATAGGCAAAACTGCAGACATTGCAGACAAAGATGTAATCCATTAATTATCATATCAACGACGTCATTGTGTCAACTGGTTCCAGCTTTTTCTCTGTTTGCTTTTCTTCTGTTCTCTGTGCTCACAGTATTATAAAACAGCTGAATCCCCACTAACGCTGTTCTCATTTCAATGGTTTTCTGTTATATTAAATCATTCATGTACAATTTCTGTATATCTGCAAAAATGACTATTAAATTAAAAATGCCTGACTTCCTGTTGGGTTTAGGCTGAGATTCCAAGCGGCTTATTTGTACATTTGGGTATGATACATATGCCAACCAATTTTTGTGCATGTAGGTAAGATATGCAGCGGGGACTGGTGTTAAAGACGCATTCTCATCAGAAACCATAACAGATGAAAACAATTCCTTGCGTAGTTCAGTTCAGTGCCCAAATGTCACTGTATAAACTGTAATAACTGCAACTGACAATTGTCTTGACACCGAGCAACTTAGAAAAGTACTTGTGCTGACTGTAGTTGTACTAATTGTCTTAACAAGAAATCTTAGAGGATCCCAAATATGGTAATTATATTTATTCACAAAAAGGGGGGGGGGGTGCACATCTTTAATCTGGCATAGAAATGCAAAGATAAAAGAAAAATAATGATAATTCAACTGAAAGAAATGTCTACTTCAGCATACACTTTATGTTCCACATCATTTATAATTAAAGTTCCCTATTGTGTGGCATTAAAGTGTAAAAGGATAGACAGCATTATGCTGAGCCAGATACATTCTAATGTTTAACTCTCTTCACTTCCAGTTTTTAATATACAGGCATATTTCTCTCTCCTCTCTTTATGGAAAGAGTGTTGAGGCTGAGTTTTCCTCATGGAGCAGCCTTCAGGATCTCTCGCTGATGGGACCTCTAGGATTTCAGATTCTGAACAAATAGAGGATGGGTGCTTCACAAAGTGAATGGGCATTATGGAAGCAGTGTATGTCTGCACACAAGCAGTGTGTCATTCTTACCTTTGCAGCTAGCTGTGAAGATTAGTGGACGGAAAAAATCTGTTGGTCCAGAGTGAAACCACTCAACAACTTTTATTTGATTTGTCACAAAATTCTGTGCAGATATTAATGGTCCACAACAGACGCATTGCAATGACTGGTGATCATCTAACTTTTTCCTCTACTGCTAAAATGTCTAGTAGCTATTGATATTGATCTTGTACAAATAGACATCGATCCCACAGAAACTATTCTTATAACTTTGATAACCCCCTTCTTTGCGTCTAGCACCACAAGCAGGTCAACGTTTTCACTCATCCAGTGAGGTATTCCCACATCCCCATGATTGCTTGAACGCTTTCATGGTTCCCATTCATACTGAATACAATAAAAAGAAGGACAGCGCGTGTCCACTTCCTCCTTTTGTACAAAAATGAAGCTTTACTATCCTGGACGAGGTTGCTGCAATCTTGCACTTATTGCAAGGTAATCGTTGTGTGGAGCCAAAGTATCAAGCTACCGCCGACTATCGACCAATTGACCCCTCTTTTACAGCATCAAATAACTCATTTAAACCAAAAATGAACACTTAAACATACACCTGTGATGAAAACTTTATAAAATGACAGAGACTGGATGAGGGCTGGGTTTAAAATCCAGCATGACACCAGGGGGCGATCAAGATGATTTGGTTTCACTTTTGAGGAGCAGTTGTGTTGTCAGTCTTAAAATACAGTCTATGTTCCCAGATGACGTATGCTAATGAGTTTCAGGGTCTACTCTCTTTTCTTATTTTTTGTAAACTCTGGCAATTCCTTAATTTTTTATTTGGCACCATCATCAGGATACAATTTTATTTTGATTTATGATCTGAAAAACTGAAAACAGTTGTACTTTGTTTTTAGTGTGAACTTGCTGACAGGCTAAAGTCAATCAATGAACATGATCAAGATTACACCTCAGAAACATGCACATGCTGTCACTTTCATTGACTCAAACTTGTTCAGATACAGATTTCCTCTTACTTGCAGATGTAGGATAACAACAGCAGCCTGAACAGCTTTCGGATGATGAAGTCACACTAGGACTTAACAAGCACAGATTTCAGCTCTGATTATGGCACAGTTAAGTGGAAGAAAATCTTTATGTCTCATTGAGGAAATAGATTTTTCAGTCTCTGTCAGTACTGCTCTACTTTCTGTGTAAGCTAGTTTCTCTCACAGTACACAAGCATACAGCCTGTAATTGCCTAATAAATGTTTTGGTTCTGATTAATTCAGTTGTCACTTATAAATATCTGATGCCACTTAGAGTCACATAGAGTCAATTTTAGCTTCCCAGTTTCGAAGGTGACTAGTCAGAGGTTTTACTGTCAGACACTGTAGTGCAGAGGAGAAAGGAAGGTACCAGATGAGTGCTAACAAGTCAAGCAGTACCCCTCCTATTCCCAGCCTCACACAGGCTCACTCATCCTACCACTGGGGCTCCACGCTAGGATATGTAGAGCCAGAATAGGACTGGTGGAGCGAAGAGCAGCCTTCACACTCGCAGTGGTTGAGTAAATGAAGAGCAACAATAGAGGACACCAGGGAAGGAGAGGCCACAGTTCATGCTGCCCGCTCCTGGCTGTAACATTGTAGGTGGACAGAGAAGTAAATGCCTGGATGGGGTGTCGGGTGCCCGTCTTTCCGCTTCAACACACAAGTCAAGACAGACAGAATATGGGACAAGGGCAGACAGCTCAACAGGAAGTGGCTAAAGTAGATGAGCAAGAATGAACAAAATAGCGAGAGAAAACGTGAGAAAAAGTAATCGCACCATGATACCTGGATTTTCTAAAAGGTCCAGTGTGGAGGATTTAGTACGATCTACCAGCATTCTGTTTTCAGTAGTGTACCTGAAACAGTACCTGAAATTAAGAATCTTTGTGTTTTTGTTGCCTTGGAATGAGCCCTTTAAAAAACCTTTAAAGTGATTCAGTTTATAATATTCTCCCGTACACACCCGGTATTAACGTGTGGTTTTTGCGATCTGAACACAAGTGGACAGCTCTAAGTACAAGTGTGAACACACTCAGATCGGACAGTGATCCGATCACGCCAGACAACATTCAGAGGTCGTCTGGGCCACGTGTCCACACTCTTTCAGCAGTGTCAACATATGCCACATATGAAGGACCGCCTACTCAGCTGAGTTCATTTTCACTTTGAACTGAACCTATTTTTCCTAATATCTGTGCCCATATGCTGATTTGTTTGTGGCAATTGCCAAAATATCAACACTGACCACAACATTGTGACTGATTGGTGAAATCTGCAGCTGCACAAGATTCATTCAGCGCCTCCTGACTCCTCTCCCTCTCTCATGCTGACACACAGACACACACAATCAGTGACATCAGACACATCTGTAAACTCAGACTGGGACAAAACAACATCATTTGGTGTTAACTAACACAAATGAGATATGTGCTCATTTGCATGTAGAGCGGGGAAGCGACGCATTTTACTGCCAGGTGTGAACACACGTACGCTGGCCACTTGTGATTGGATCTCTCAGGACAGATGTAAACAGCAGGTGTGTACTAGGTTTACATACAGGGGGATTATCCTGCATTCATAAAGTAAACATGGTTTTCTTTGAACAGAAAACAGTGAAACATATTTCAAAGCTGACAGGGAAACACTGTTCGTCAAGCTTTACAATTACAGTCCCTTTGACCCTCATCTTGACCCCGGATCATTCTGGACTTAGCTATGAATGCCAAGCAGGACAGTCTTAAACATGAGGGATGATACAAAGCGCTCTAGTCCCATTGGAGTACGCACATCATATTTCTCACCATGTTCAATTAATAAGGACTATTGAATTTGTGACCATGCATCAAGAATAATAAATACTTATTTCCTTCAAGGATCATTGCAGATGATTTATGCTTTTGAGCCACCAAGAAATTCAGGAAAGAGGAACTGGGAAAAGAATCAATACATGACACAGTATGGTATTACTTCATGCCAGCCTCCATAGAGGAGAAATCATTCAGGCAGATAGAGGTCTGTGGTGTATGTCTGGCCGTTAAGTAAGACTCATGGAGGAGAGAGGTTGGGCCACAAAACAATCTTTTGAAATCTTCAAAGGGACCAAGCTATATTTTTGGTAAGAGTAAATTTCAACACACAATAATTGTCCTTGATGAAGGGTCTGATTTAAATTTGCATGTGTGTGTGTGTGCTGGCAGGCTACTGAGAGACCTGCTGGGGATGTTTGTTGCTTTGCCTCTAATGGATGGCCGCATTTAAGATGCTAAGAGCTAATAAAGAGTAATGGGCCTGTGGCTGCTCCGGGGGAGGAGGAAGACCTATTTTGAGTTCATGAGAGAAAGCATTATCTCGGGGATTAAAGAGTATCGACCGATGAAAAGTAAACACTGCAATGCTGTGCCACTGGCCTATTTGGTAAAGCTGAGGATGGAAAAGACGGTCCCAAATAGTCGCCACTGTTAGCGGCTGGGAGGGTCAATTGGGATGTCATTAAGGGATGTGGAGAAGCGCCAACAGGTGCTGCGAGGGGAGGCCTAATATGTCTGAAACAGTGTTAACGCAGCAGGAGACTGAAGACTGGAAGGCAAGTGCCCTGGACATCCTGGGCATCCCACAGGCAGAGAACAGCATCTCCTTTGTGCCAACCAGTGCACATGGCTGGAGGGAAAAGGGTTGGGAGCCTTTGGCTTAGGTTGGAGGGGGATGAGACAAAAACACATCTGTGTGCCAATCAGTATTCCCATAGCCCCTCCGGACTTTTCTAAAACATAAACTAGACCCCGCTAATGAATCTCTTCCCCTCACACCGGCCATTATTGCAAAAAGGGTATCATAAATCAGACTAAATACAGAGGCATTCACAGGGAGAGTCAGATAGCCCCTTTGTGGGTGCACAGGGACATTTAATGGTGAGTGCACTCTGTTAGGACAGTGCACACAAACCCAACAAGGACAGTAGGCCACCTACAGAGGAGAGCGTTACGTTAGAAATGGTACAACAATTACACAAATAGGATGATATCACTGACTATTGCTAACAATCACTGTATCAGGGGCACAATTAGAGTGGGGTGCATGGGGTCCTTCCCCAGAAAAAAGATAAATTATTATGCAATTTTCTGCTATTGGAGATATATATATATATATATATATATATATATATATATACAGTATATTGAAGGATTTAGGGTATATTTAACCTATAGCCAACCCCCCATCGACAGAACTACAAAGAGAGAAGGAAAAATAGACTATCTCAATAAAAGTTATCTCGGATTACCTACCTCTGACACTGTCAGGCAGGTCTGGTGCTTTCTGTCGTTCTTTTAAAAGAATTAGGAGATTTTCCTGCTTCCTGACCTGGAAATATCCCATTTATTTAAGGTGTTACTCACTTTGACCTGTGATTGTGTTGGCTCACTGCCATGAGATTGACACAGCTATCCCTTAATATTTAATAGGATGCTATCATCACAATGAACTAGTGAGCCAGAGCTTTACAACTGGATTGAGTGGTGGCCAGTAAACTTCAGTTAGTACAAGCTAACCATCTTCCAAAGCAGTTCAGCGTGTATAACCAATTGTTTTTTCATTTTTACACATTTGAACGAGTGACTGTGTAAATGATCTGTACTGTATCTGCTGTATGGCATTATCCACTCCTTAGTTCTACACAAAATAATAAAACGATTACTACTGACCACTGCAGCAAAACACTGTCTGGGTGTAGCCTGCATCCTCTCCAGCACTGATACACACAGATCAAGGATTCATCATTTCAGCCAACACCACAAGGAAAGGAGGTGTGTGACTTTATGTGCTATGATCAATTACTTTATATAAAGATGGACGACATGACGGCTCCTCACAAGTGAGCCGAATCATCTCAATCAGCCCCTGGTGGCTGACTTTAGTATATGTCATACGCCTCTCCTCCTCCATGTTGACAGATGGGGCATAGACCAAACTAAAAAGTCAAAGTACGTGCCAGTCGTTTCATTTTTAGTAGTTCTTATCACACTGATTTATGTTCAAGTTTGTTTTTTTTGTGGTAAGTTTGGTAATAATTAGTTATTTGATGCTCTAAAAACAGGGTAAAACATCATGATTGACAGCTAAGGCTGACTCGTGATTGGTCAAGCGCATGTATCGGTGGGACCCCATCCCCCAATTACTAGACTGGCTCCAAATGATGTCATTGGTACAAGATGTCAGTGTTTGTACCTGGAATACTTCTGAATAGAGGGAGGAAGAGGAGCCACGTCATTCATCTTTAAACACTATGGGTTTAATCTATGACATGAATACATTTGACTATAAACTGATCAATGCTAAATCTTATAAAAAATGTTAATATGATTAAATACCATTACTGGCACATGCACCCCTAAGCTTGAATGGTTATTGTGCGTCTGCGGGGCATCATTTTAAAATAGACATTACTGTCACTATAATTTACTTTTCTTTGTTTTCCAACTCATGGTTCCTCATTTAAAGTGTGCTCACCAGGAAATCACATTAACACTGCACCAAATCAAGGAACCAACAGAAATCAAATGAGGACATTATTCAGCACAAGCAAAGCAGATTTATTATGGATGGTGAAGCCTGTCTGTGATTTTTGCAGCTTGAAGATGAAGTACTGTGACTCTCTGATGAGTGTGAGGCAGCCTCTGATAATGAAAGTGGGCGTAAATCAAGCCGCAACATGTTCCTCTCCTCCTCGAGTCAAGGCAAGTTAATAACAAACTTTTACAAACCCAGCAAATTCAGAGTTCAAACATGGTCAAGTCAGAAAGTCTCACAATGAAGTGTTGTTAGTTACTATTTGTTCAAGCCAATATCGTGAGGCTTTAGGGTGTTTGCTCAGGAGCCAGTGGATGATAGCAGTAAAATCTGCAAATTAATTAAATCCGTTTATATCGTCTGTATAGAGCGAAAATGCTTCTCCCAGATCCCTTTATTTATAGCAAGGTGTTAAAAAAAGCTAGTAAATGAAAGAGTTCTGTAGCGCAGAGTCTCTGCATGCTTAAGTGCCTCCGTATCCAACCCTGCCCCCCCCCCCAAATCTACTGGTAAACCTCTCCCCAAGGTCAGCCACATATAGGATGATAAATTCTGCCTTGAGCTCTCCTGACAAGTCTGGATTCCTATAAATGCAGCCAAACTGCGATGAATGTTGGCGACGCATCGCTTATGAGTTTTTTTTTCTGGGCTTCCTCTTCAATGTTGTGCTTCACCCGACTATAGGGTTATTGCTAAATAATTGAACAATAATTATGCTGATATTACCTCGCAGTACTTATAGGAAAATGCTTAATATTGGATCACTGAACGGCTCCTTCAGTGTAATTGCCAAGCAAAATTTCGAGGCGGTTGCGCACACGTTCAAAGTCAATAGAAAGACGTGCGCTATGAGAAACAGGTGCGGGTTCACTCTGGGCTGTGAAAAGATTTGTCTACTTAATTTGAAAATGTTTCAACTTGCGGAGCGAGAAATTCAAAGCGATCCCAGGTCGCATGATTGCACTTCATCAATGTGGCAGAGAAGAAGTGTGCTCTGGTGCTGAATAAGTGATACTACTGAAGAATTCCTGGGATGTTTTAAATTTCCGTCTCCGCTGTCAGTAAAACAGATCCACAGATGCATTCGGTGTGTGTTCTTTCATAACAGCTGTTGCGTGTTTGCAGCTAATAGACATTGTACTTAAATCCACGCAAATGCAGAAAGACGAAAATGTACTTTAGTTTGTATCCGCATGTCCACATGGAACCATGGATTGCTTTGAACCATCTGTCTTACTGGTAGATCCAAGTGCTTGTGTGAAGCCCCATCATCTGAGAGTTGACAGCTGGTAGCCAAATAACAAGACAACCAGAATGCATCTAATTCGGAGTGTTTACGTTCTGAATATTTACCAGTGCATACGAGCTTTGCTTCATTTCTGGCTGTGGTCTTCTCATAAACTGCACTGCTTCTCTCACGAGTCAAATCTCAAAACACTGACATGAGTCGCATATTTCAAATTCACTGCGAATTACGCTGCCCGAGGACGTCATTATTATGTATGTATGAATTATGTATCAAAGTAATCCAGTGTAAGTTGTCTGTACATTCAAGGGTACATTGCTAACAGGAACTGCTAATAGCTAATTTGGCACATTTTGGCACATGAGTCTGTCAAAATGGCAGATGAATGGTGGTTATCTTTGTCATCTTGATTTTGTCAGACCTATGGAGTCATACTTTGAAAACCCCTGCTGTACAGAGCAGATATGAGATAAAGCTATTGGGGGCACAAATACATCTTTTTTTTTTTTTATCCAGTCAAACATGATGCACACACACACAGTAACCAAGCCTGGACATGAAGGAATGTGAGCTTGTTAGCATCTCGCATTATAAAGGTCAGTGTCCGGCAACCACCTATCCAGCCTGGGCCAGTGGAGCATTTGGCAGCTTCTAGGCTGTGTGTGCGCAAGTGAGTAAGTGTGTGATCCGGTTGTGGTGTATGGATACCTGTAGTTTTACTCCCTGTTGGAGGGAGGGTGGATGTTTGTTTTATGAGTAGTTGTCTAAAACTGTAGATACAGATCTGCTTCACTTTGCTCGAAGTGTAGTTTTCTGTTGACTTTTGTGATATTGTTGAATTTAACTTTTAAACAGTTTGTTATTATTGTTTGTATTTTTCTGCTTAGCCTAAACTATGTTTCTCTGAAATGTTTTTCTTTGGTTAATCACGCTGCACTCCAGCATAGCCGAAAACAGAATGTTGTTTTCACCTCTGTCTGTGTGTGTGTGTGTGTGTGTGTGTGTGTGTGTGTGTGTGTGTGTGTGTGTGTGTGTGTGTGTGTGTGTGTGTGTGTGTGTGTGTGTGTGTCTCAACAACTCATGGACAGATTTTAACCAGACTATTACTTGGTAGTGTATCATTAATTTTGGAACTGATTGGTCAAAGGTCAAGGTCAACAAAAACATGGTCTGAAAAACACACTTTCCAAGATAGCTCTGCAATTAATAGGGCTAGAGAGACATTCTGTATCTTATTTTGATCAGAAAATTATTCCCCATCATATGATATCATATGAAAAGTGAAAATTACCTAATGCATAGTCTTTGGTAATGCATTTTTCTTAGTAGCTCTGCATCTTATGGCTATAGACCTGACGTAAAATCTATAGAATAATAGTAAATCATGATCATATGGTAGGAGTGAGGGCGGAACGGTGGACAGTGGTTTGCAATGGAGCCTCACAACGATCCCAGTTTGGGAGTTTGCATGTTCTCCCCGAGTCTATTCTTTCCCCAAAGAAATGCAGATTAAGGTAAGGTTGATTAGAGGGTCAGATGTATCATAGGTGTGAATGTGAGTGTGATTGGGTGTTTGCCTCTTTGTTTTTGTATGTTGGCCCCGTGATAGGCTTCTGACCTGTGCAGTGTGTACCCGGCCTCTCACCCAATGTCAGCTGGGATTGGCTAAAGCCCCCCACGACCTTTAAAAGGATAAAGCAGTAAGGATGGATGGATGGAGTGAAATCACCATAACAGTCAGAAGTCAGACTTGGACTTGCAACCAATGAGATAAGAGACACAATCTACAGCTTATTTAGATTAACCAATCATTCGTCATTATATGGAATGAATGATGTCATGATGATGTAATTATGAAATGTCTTATTTATGAAATTATTGACTGATTGGGATATATACACAGAACTCACATGGAGGGTATGTATCTCTGATGCTTTTCAGTTATTGAATTTCTGACCTGATCCACTGGGAACAAAACAGGTCAAGGTCCCTGCTCTAACTCTGCTGCGCATTCACAAAGCATCAATGTAGATAAAAACACAGCATCTCTAAATTAATTTGAACGACAAGATATTATGGTAGGTATCAGTTTTATGCTTTGGACCTATAAAAACGAGCTTCTCTTCCCCTCTGTAGAAACAGTGTCCGGTCTCCCCACACTGAAAGGAGCCTTTATTGCGGCTCCAGATGGACTAGCTTTAAATCTGCAGTTTAACCCAAAACCTGTCAAAGTGACGACTAACTCCAGGGAAGTGTGGCTCTATTTTTGGCCAGCGAAAGAAAGCCATTAAAGCAAAGGGAGAGAAATGTTTCTATTTCAGACCAGATCAGAAAGAAACAGCAGTGTGCTTTCACGCTCCTGACAAAATCTGTTAGGTTTAAAGAATTTTTTCCCATCTAGCAACATTTTGTTTTCAAAGCCTTCCTGTCCGGCTGCCAGGCTGAACTTTATTTCCATGATTGACAGCAAACGAGTGTATAGGAAATCCAAGAAGACGAGAAGGTTCCTCTTGAGGGAATACAGACGCTTTCTAATGTGTTGAAAAAAAAAATAGGTTACGAAGCTAATTAGAATTTTAGTTCTACAAACATTTCTTAGATGCGGAGCAGCTCTGCAGGCGGGAGCAGTAGAAAAATCTTTGTTTGAGTTAATCCTCAATAGGCCAACCTCAAGCACCACGGTTTCTCCTGGCTGAGTAAAGTTAGATTGAAGCCCTATGAAAAGCAGAGAAGGAAATGGTGCAGTAATTATTGTGAAGTCTCATTCTGTGGCTGTGAAAATAAGGAGAGGAGAAGTTAGGTAGTCTTGACATGTATCAACCTTATGAACCATTGCACCTAAAGCTCACCTGTCATGTTCACTCGAGCTTATATCTTGCTGCTAATTACCAGGTATTGACGATGATGAATGCTGTAGTCAGGAAGAGTAATTAACCCAAAACATACACTCACTTTTTCATCTGTATTTATCATTCATGTTATTATGAGGATAATAGCATACATTTATGTTATTAGGAAAAGTGTCAAAACACTATGAAACTGTATGGAGACAAATGAGACTACGGCAGCTGCCACAGTTATTAATGGGAAACACTGTGTAGGCCTGTTGAGCTGCTTTCAGACATGCACTGATCTCCACATAGATTTGGAACTGAAATGATCTGGAAATGTCCAAATCATCCGAGTCACTTGTGATCCTCATGTTCTATTGTTTTTCTACCCTTTGCATTTAAAAAATATCCCCATATTGTTATGTGTTTTTTTGTATCTGTCACAGTCACTCTTCTTTATCAGAACATTTTGATCTTGTCGGTTGATTATTAATGGTCAGTTAGCATCAGCAACTGGTTTGAAGAAAAAATCTCAATGAAACAAAAACGAAATACATTATAACGGCTGAGAACAAAAATCCATGGCCCTCTGGAATGTGTCAACCCAATATTCCACAGAACTCTGTCGTTATACAGGAAAACAGTGAACACTCAGGTGAGAGTTTTGCGTTATCACCTGATTGTTATCAACTTTACTCAGCTCCAGTGGAGTTGTTCAGCCGCTATAAGACAGTTGAGGTTATTGTGCTTCCAGGTGTAAAATATTACTATCTGTAACTTTGACACAACGGCTTCCTTTCATAAATCTGGTAACACACTAAAAAACCTGCTATAAAAACATCATCATGTTGACAGCTCTGCCAAAAACCTGTCTGCCTGGCGAGCACAACAGAAGACTGGGATATCTTCTTAAAAGTCTCCCTGAAAGATGATATATACGAGGGGTCGAACATGAGCTCGACTGCCAAGAACATTTTTCTTTAGGTTTATGCTAAATCTGAACAGCCGGTTTCCATGAAATTTGGTAGAGGGGACAGCGATGGCAGGAGGAATTAATACAATTTTGGAGCACATCCGGGTCAAAAGGTGGATCCAGGATATATTTTTTAATCCATTAACATAGTGAGGATTTTTGCAGCTTTTGCGTGAATGTCTTGAAAGCTAATTACTTATCCCTTTCGAGAAAATGTTGAAAGGTGCAGCTATGGCAGAAAAACACATTGAATTATGGAGGGGATCCAGATCAAGGGGAAGATCAAGGAATTTGTTTCTTTAACTTTGCGAGATGGGACTTGAGAATGATTTCTTTTCTCAAGGCCAAATAATCTCAGCATTTACTTTCAGTAAATTTAGGCCTTGCACCTTCACATTTCTTAAATAATTCTTGTGACTTATTCTTAAACCTGTGAAAAAACCAAGACAAACCTTATTCAGACAGTTAATACCCAGTCATTCTACACTTACCGATTTGGTATGAACCACAATGAGCTAAAAAGTCGATGGTTGGATAACAAATACGCGGTATCAGGAAATCCTGTCACTGCTCCATGTTGCTCTCTATAAACTAATAATCACATCAGGGTTTGACTGGAAATCAAGCTCTGTGGTTTTATTATGGGTGTTTTATTCTCATCAGCAGTACAGAGAGTAAATTAATCTATAGGATAGTCGTTTTTTAATTTGTGTGATTTTATTCAGTTAAGAGCATAATTTTAAATTTGTGTCTAGGTAGATAAAATGAGACGAATGAAGAATTTTGCAACCACAGTGTGTACAACTGCGGCTCCACTGGTTGAGTCCAACCACAGCCATTAATATGATTAAACCCGGTTCCTGGTTCTCTGTGTATCGCCGCTGCCCACTTCTTACAGCACAGCTCTATTTCTTATAACATGAAGAGATACAGCAGAAATAAATCACAAGTTCACTTCCCAGTTTCCTCTGTGAAATTGCATGCGACTCCAGATCCCTTATCAAATAATGGACAGAATTCTCCTAGATCCCGCGCTTCCAGGTTTTATGCACTTTGTATGCTTTTGTGTGTGGGAGAGGATCTGAACTTGTGTTTTTAGTTTTTCTAAGCGTTTGCCTCAGTGGCAGGTTCATGGTTACTTATCAGAGAAGTCCTTCCTCACTTCTCCTCTGCCTTCAATCACTGGGGGCTGCTGTGTCATAAGCTGGTTTCACACATGAAACTTTGCCGTTCACGTATGAAGAACACAGCAGGAGATTGGCCGAATCAGACCTGTTCACAACAACAGGAAAATGTCGCGGACATTCAGGCGAGGGGCGGCGTAGAGCAGAGCATGCAGGAGGCAGGTCATCTGCTGCAGAAATCACATGTTTTCATTTACAGCAAATCAACACTGGTGTCGGTCTCTATCACCAAAATCCCTCGAATCGTGTCGTCTTTCCATGATAACATTCCTCAGCATCTTCTGTGAATTTTCAGAAAGATTTCCTGCTGTACGCTCTCAAGAGCTAACTAGTGAAATTTACAAGGACGCTGACAAGAAAACTTCCATAAAATGGCCGGAGCAACTGACTCGGATATTTGCGTTCTCACATACAGCTGCTCCTGAAAATGTTACATGTCCGAGGTTCACGTCTGACAGCAGCGAGCATTTGCTACAGAATTAGGTCAATCTATGGTGGATGAACCACCCTGGCCTCCATCTCTGACACCAGACATCCTTAGTTGTTCTATAGATCCTTCAACCATATCATTGCTGTACTTTTTCCTCACTGCTTTTCCTGGCATGAATATTGTTGAGGCAGTCATGCTCTGGAACACAAGGTTGCACTGTTTGTGTGATATAATTCACATCGTATGCCAACGCGATATGTGCTTGTTTTTAGAAATGCAAACAGACATCCTATATGTGGGCTGATTTTGAAGAAAGAAATGGCAAACAGCTTGTAGTTTCTTCACTCTCACGGGCTAAATTAGACATCCTACACATGACATGTGCAATTAAGGATGGAGCGCAGATTACATCACTCTGAATGTCAGTGGTTGCCACAGTCCCAGAACATCTAATTACCAGGCCTTCACACAACAAGTCTTCAAGGTTCTCCGAGAACGCTAACAAACAGCATAGAGCAAGAGAGCAATAGTTATTGAATGCTGCCCCACAGGGCAAAGAAACACTTGGCAGCTGCTTGTTTGCACTTATCTCAAGCTTATACGAGGGAATGCCCTCTGAGCAAATCATATCAAGGCCTCCATCATTCGCAGTGCATCTGAGCCAGGAGTGGAGGAGGATGGAGTGAAATGTTAGAGGACAGCTGCTTTCCTCCATCTTAACACAAATAATAATTTCCGTAAATCGAAATCTTGATGGAGGAGAGATAGCCGTGTCACATAAGTGGAAAGTAGTTGTGTATCACTCTGTAAAATCTAATTCTGAGCTGGAACCCATTCAAATCGGAATATTGTTTTTGTCACGTTGTCACGTTTCGTCTCCTTTAAGAACACAAACTGCCACATGACTCCTGTGAAAGTATCATTATTCAAATCTATAAAACTCTTCACTGTCTCTAATGTAACGCTGCAGAAACAGCGCTGTCAGGCTTCTAATGAACGGAAAGCCAACCGGCACATTAACCTCCCTCCACTGCCTGCCAGAGAGGTTCAGAACTGGTCCCAAGGTTTTGCTCATTGCCGTCGACACAGCCCGCCTTTAGCTTACATTTCTGAACTTTCAACCCAGCATGCATACTGACAAACAGGAGTCAGTACGCAAACTTTAAGTCAGTACTGTTTTAAGAGTTCTCTTTGATTATACTCTCATTTTGTCTTGTGTTGTATTTTTATTAACTTTTGTAACCTCATTTAGAGAAAGTAGCAAAACTTCAGGATTTTACTTTGGCATTAATGCTTTGAGCTACAGGCTATATGCTAATATTCTGACAACAAGCTGATATTTAGAGGATATAATAAGTACAGCTAAGACAGGAATGATATGCGAACCTAAAGTAATGGACAAATACACATTTTGAAAGTGAAGGTTTCGCCACAGTTTCTTTCTGAGGGGCCCATGGATTTCTATACCAAATTCCATCACAATCCATCCCATCATTGACGTACGTCTCAGAATTTTAATGAGAGATGGGCCAACGTGGTGGACTGACCAAGAAACCATCCACAGACCCATTCCTCCAGCATGGCAAATAAAAAATGTAAAAAGAAACATTATAACTAACCAATATTCTAATTGTGAGAAGGTGGGAAATCCAGCATTGACATTTGCAATAACATCCTGATACAGTTATATTCCCAATTTGAATTTGACTGTAATATTATTTTAGGCTAATCCTTCGTTATCATTGGGGTCATTCTGCCTCAGCTTGGTGCGACTCGTTCCAATTTGAGTGAAATGAAAGGCCTCTGGGTTAAGGGGAGAATCTGCAGGCGCAGATAGCGGTCCAGAATGAGCTGCGGCAGGATGCGCTATGACTGCCAGCGCTGCCCCTCCTGGCCTGGGTGAGAGCACTGAGCACCACAGGGCCAGAGCCTCACACTACTGCCACACTGTCTACGTTGTGACCGGACATGGGGCAAACCAATCCTTGCTCGTCATCAGCTTACTGTCCCCGAGCAACGAGAGAAACAAAGCAGCCTGCAGCGCTCCAGGCTGCCAAAAACTGAAGGGTGGAGGCTTGTAGACAGCGATGGTGAGATGACAGCATGAAACAGGACAAATAAATATCAGGACAAAGCTCCTTAGATCCTGGAAGTCAATGCTCACAAGAGGACTGTTGTGCTCGGCGAGTCCACTCAAAGGAGTTCATTAGGTTAGAGCTACTCCTGCCAAACTAACTTGTACACTGATTGTACTCGGAGGTGGCCATTACTTAGTCACACTGATTAGGAACCAGTGATTGTGTCAGGACTGATTGGGGACGCACTCGTACACTGGCATTCCAATTACACCAAGTACCATCTGGCCAATGGTCAAAGTGTACTTCAGGCTTTTTACATTTAACTGAGTTGTAGTAAATAAACAAGTGATTATTCTGTGAAGGCATTTCCATCGAGATCCAGCTTTAAAACTAAAGCAGCAAAGAAACATCACGTCAGTACGACAAAAGCTAGAAGTGATTTTAACTCTCCCTCTCCTCAGTTGGTCCAATTTGGATTGAAACTCTGTATTTAACAATCTGCTCCGTCCCTGACGAATACAAAAATAAATCAATGAATGTAGATTTAAAGAAAAGTGACGATGCCATGAACTCAGCAGGATATTTTACAAGCTTCAAAAGTGCTCATTAAACTACTGTCTCTATATACCTCAATCACATCTTTGGCATTTCTCCACTGCAACTTATTATTTATGAGCCAACATACTTTATGCACCAATAAATCAGCAACAAGCCAATATTGGCCAATATGCAGACAAGATCACTGCATTGCAGCAGCCAATGTAAACTAAATCATATTAAACTCTACAGTTCCATCGCCGTGTAAAATGTTATATGAAAATACAATATGTGATAATGACAATGTATGGTGTTTATGAATGGAATTACATCTTATGTGAACACACTTTAAGTAATTGTTTCCATTCATTTTAATGTTTTTTTTTTTACTTTTCATAATTAAATCTTTACATCAATTGATTTGAAGTTATTGGTGGCTGAAACCCCTGTGATAGTGCTTTATAGTGCTTTCAGTCGACGTATGTTTATTTACTGATACTTTGCATCTTTTATCTAATTGAAAAAACATTTACTTTATTACATTATATTAATGATATTAATATTAAAAAGAGTATAGCAACTGTAACTTCAGGATTTGTCATGTAATGTACAAATGACTGACCATAACTCCTGAAGATACCATGACCTGGATGAGAATATTCACAGATATACAGTAACTGTAAATCGCTGCTGTAGATTGTAAAAAGCAGAGATAAGAAAATATGCATTTGTCTCATCATTCAGAGTAAAACTGTCAGTTTCAAACACAAACAAACCACAGTCCACAGATCTGAAATGTTAAATGTGATGTCAAGCTGCAGTAAAGCCCAGAGCTACTTCACTTACAATAAATATGTTAATTCCAGACAGTGATTTGCTGTTTTTATAAATCTAAAAGAGTTTTGCATTAGGTTAATGCTCTTTGTTTCACATTATAAAATGTGCTGTGTCAGAAGCACTTGTCCGTCGACCATAATTCATTCTTCACGCAGCTGTACGTTAGTTTGCTGTCACAGATGAGAGGGCACGACCGACTCTTCGGCCTTGTCCCAGCCACAGCAGACAACAGTGATTATTCAGAAACAGCTTGAGTGATAAAACTATTATATTTCAAAATTAAAATTCAATGGTAGTTTTTAGGGGCCACTGGTCAGCATTGTAATGCATGAGCAGTCCACTGTGAATCTAAAAAAGGGACACGGCTCTGGTTTTAACATAATGATTGTCGGATTTTCACGTAATCTCGCCAATCAATCAGCCAAGCCACAAAGAAGTCAATGGGCCTTGACAATATGTACCTGTCAGATCATTGCCTCTAACGCATTAAGCTCTGATGCCTCTGATAGACGCCGACAGCTCTGCACCCAACCAAGTGCTCCGCTCTCGCAGATGTAGTGACAGCCTTTTGTCCGGCCACCTGCCTGTGATTACTCAAATCAAAAATGCATAACCAAGTGGAGTTATAGATTCATCTCCGCTGACAGGAAGACAGCAAGACCTGGCTGAGGAGCTGCTTTTAAGAAGCTATAATGTAAATGGCAGGAGAAACAGAAAAAAAAAATACACAGTAACTGTGATGCAAAAAGATTTTAAAGAGACGATGATTTCGAAGTATTCATGTTACTTTTCATATTTGTGCCTGCAGGGAAAATGAAATAAAGTTCCTGAGTGTATTAATGTTGTTTGAGCCGGAAAAATGTGGGATGTGTGGGATGCTCGCTTTGTTTCCAGAGAAAGCTCCCAGACAGACTAATGACGTTTTATTAATGCGCTGAAGTAATAAAAACATAATCCACTTCTTAATCTGGTGGGATTTTTATTTCTTTTTAATATCATGTGACTCAGTAGTTTTCATATTACAGTTAACAGTGAACATGCCCTTTCCTCCAACTCTGTCAAGCTGTTATAAAAAGCAGCACAAAAATGTGCAGTAAATAGGTTAAACACAACAGTATAAATCTGTAAATACATAGGGGTTTAAGGGCCGTTATCTGCAGAAAATATCTACCATCATATCTCAGCACTATTTAGATGTCAATCATTTACCTGTGCTTGTGTCAAAAGCTCACAGAGAAAACTAAGTGTACACATCTTTTTGGTTAAAAGTACACACTTGATCCTGCATCATGAGAATACAGGAGGTGGTCACTGGAAGAGGTCATGTCAACCATAGAGCTGCTGCTGTGGCTCACCTAAGTTTCAGAAAGCTTTCGAGTGTTAGGTATGAAAGTCAAAGTTAAAAAAGTTTTTTTCATTCTACCAGACATTTATCTCAGGAAACTTAAGTGTGATCTATTTAGTGACCTCTTAAAGCTGCTATCAGGCCTGCACTGAACTCTTTCTCCGCCTGGCCCCCTAGTATAAAGTCTGCAGAATCCGGTGTGAGTGCACTGTAGGGGATCCCTCGCAGGATTCACCACAAGCGAGTCGGGGGGTGATGGCGCTTCTCACACAAGACAGACCTTTAAACACTTTTTTAAAAGGAAATATCAATAGTTCCGGGTAAAAAAAAAAAATTGGTGTCACACGTGTAGAAGACACTGACAAAGATGTCAAGAGAGTTTGTCGTGAAAAGACCCAACGCCTGTGCCGATGTGCTGTAAATGAAATCACGTGATCTCTGCAGCAGAATCAATAGGTTACTTCCACTGTCTGCTGCACCATCCCTCACCTGCAGAGAATTTTTGCTGTTGAGAAGAGAACCCCCCCCCCCCCCCCCCCCCCCCCTGCATTGTCCATGTGTGAAAGGAAACCTCTGGAGACAGTGGAGACCCAATCCCCCTCAGATCCTCCACAGGGCATGTCTGAAAATAGCTTTAGTTGAGAGTTTTAGCCACGCTAATGGTAGGGTGCTAGGGATGGCAACAGTGCTTAGGTCCAAGGAAACACTGTGCACACATTCATAGTGCCCAGAGGGTGAACCCTGTGATTTAGGCTTTTCCATGACTTTACCTCTAGTGCCACCATGAGGTTGACATTTTGAGTGAGATGTCTTGACAGCTACTGGAGGTGTTAGAAGGACATTTTGTAGAGATGTTCAGGGTCCTCAGAGGATGATTCTTCATGACTTTTATCTACCTCTCCTCGACCTTGGCATTTCTTTCCGAGGCGTATAAGGACAAGTCATGAAATAATTGCCTAAAAATAATTCTTCTTCGGTGCTGCAAAGATATTGTACAATCCCAAGATGACCAACTTTCTCATCGGATCCCCAGAGTCATTGCTTTTGTGGATAGAGAGAATGATCTTGTCGTTACTGCAAAAGCTGTGCAACATTAAACATTGGCCATCCACTGTGTTTATAGCTCATTCCAACCATCCAGTGTCACACTGATAAACGTTCAATCAAAGTTGAAATTGTTTTCTTTTAATACAGTTTGTGCTACAAGTTAAAACCCATCCAAAAGTTAGGAACTTTGCGAATTTTCATTTTTATTGCAAGATTATACCAGATAGCCGAGGCTGGTTGCATTTGCATATATACTGTATATCAACTATGACTTTGTGTTTACTTTCTTCTCTGACTCAGACAAAATTAAAAGACTGCATCGGCCAAAGCTCAGCTGTGGGAGGGGGAGAGATACAGAACAGGAGGACGAGGAGACAGAGAGAAAAAGCAAGAGAGAAGGTGATGAGGATGAGAGAGGAAGAACAAGTAGAATAGAATAAGTGTAACATCCCTGAGCTGTTCATCACAAACAAAACCGGACCTGGTCACATTCAAACATTGTAGGTCTAATTACCACAGAGGCATATGTTCATTGATAATTACAGTGCAGCCTATAGGCTCAATGTAACAACACAAACCACCCTGCATAGTTCTAGTTGTTATTATATTATATTATCATTATACCAAGCCATGTTACATAAGATGTTATTATAGGGTTTAGGGCTATTGCTGTACCATGTTTTGCTTCCCAGCATCAACACGACCTTGAACTGAATTATGAGCTATGAGCTCTACACCTAATAAGTGAGTTTATGATTACCATGAATTAGTTTCTGTATATCAAAGTATGAGTTAGAAACAGTGCGCAGCCTGATGTGAGCTGGTGGTTTTGGCTATTCTCCCCCTTACTGCACGGCATCAGACAGTCTGGCTGTGAACTCCCCCGACAGATTTATGAGGAGGAGGAGGCCCTCTGTT
Organism: Hippoglossus hippoglossus; assembly: GCF_009819705.1. Classification (NCBI taxonomy): domain Eukaryota; kingdom Metazoa; phylum Chordata; class Actinopteri; order Pleuronectiformes; family Pleuronectidae; genus Hippoglossus; species Hippoglossus hippoglossus. Next base: position 20,296,661 of record NC_047159.1, on the reverse strand, counting down.
CAGACACAAAGTATCCACTGATGAGAGAATACCAAAAACACCGCATCAGCACGTTTGTCAATTATTACAATGACACCACCACCCCTACACACCACACACCACCCCAAAGCAACCCCCCCCACACACACACACACACACACATACATATCTCCACAGCCCCTCCCTGCAAAGCTTTTACACAGATTTCCTCTAGTCACCTTCCCCTAATCATGAAACTTGATTAAATTGAATGTGGGATCACGGCAGTTATAAAGAGCCAATTAACACAGTGCAGATGGGCTTCGTGGAAATATTATGGGATATTATGCTGATGATATATGAATTTATGGGGGCAAAAACCCTCTTTTGACTCAGTGATTGGAAAGCGACGATGTACGCCTCCCACACACACACTTTTAAGTGTAATGAGCTTGAAAGAGCAGTACAAGGGATTTAGATGAGGGTCCACCCACTCAGTGTGCTTCATATAATGGTCATTAAACAAACAAAAGTGCACAGTGTGACACATAAACACGTAGCGTGAAATATTTGTGATGGTTGGTAATTACACATCGGAGGAGTTAGAGCCCAGCGTGTGCCGTGCTCTTCTCCTTTCTCCTTCCATGAAGAGTAACTATATGGAAAAAACACGAGCGACACCAAATTGGATCTGAGGGGAGAAAAAAATCTGCCTCTTTTTATCAGCGTACTCCGTCACAAATCTCAGAAGTGCACCACAGCGCTCAAAGCTCCAAGCCACGGATTGCGTCTGTTCTTTTTCATGCTCTCAGACCCACAAATCAACACCACAACTGAGTTATCACCACCAAAATGACATTACAGGTCTTTGTCCGGAGCAAACTCATTCAGGACGGAGGCTCGTTTTAAATTTTTGCGACCATATGATCCTGACACAATGACAACAGAGAAACGTGAAAAGCTTGAAGCAGAATTCTGAATTTTTACTTTTCAATTAGACCTCCTGGAATTCATTTAAGATCTTGCAGTGTAGAAATATGAGAAAAGAGTGTTGACGGAGTCAGTCCAGCTGATGGTTTTATTTTAATTAAGCATTGAATATCCATGCAACTATTTTCTGTCAGGGAGTAAACACTGTGCAACCTGAACCAAAGACAAATAGACATATTTCTCTATGGGTGCAAACAAACACGTTCTGCAACCAATTTATGAAGCAGAGCATGAAGACAAACATGATCAGTCTGCTCTCAGCTGCAAGGTAACATTTTGTTTTGCATATAACTGTGTTTCGCTCCATTGATTCGGGTTATATTTTCCTTTTTCTGTCAGTTTTCTAACAAGATGCAAGTATGTCACCCCTCTCTCCTGCTTCCTGGTCCTTGCTTGCTCAAGGACACGGGTTGCGATGCTTAAAGAACTGCCAGGGGAGAGGGAAGAGAAGCTGGATGTGTGCCACAGCACTGGGGGCGCAGGACCACAGCGGTAGGTCAATCTGAAGACGGTTACAGATGAAAACTCCACAGAGGAAGAGCCTAAGAATCTCTGCGTGATTAATAAAATGTTAGCATTTCAAAAAAAAAAAAGAAGAATTAAATAGCCTACAGGACAAGCCGCATCCTTAGACTGGGATATAGAGGCATGAGGACAGACGCGTGGCAGAGAAGAGAGACAGCATGGGCTGTGTGCTTAGTACTTAAAGATGTAGACTGAAGGCTATCCTTGCTTGATCCCCTTTTGGATCTCGTTAAGCTCGAGGATAAGATGAAGCGAGGGAAGATTGGATATTCCTCTCAGGAATCCTACCTCATCAGAACACACCTTGTGGCTTCGCTTAATAGAGAGGACATGATTTTGAAAATATAAGGAAAAAAGGCCAGTTCTTTTGTTAACTTCCAGATCTTAAGGATTTATCTTCACTTAATCACAATGACATTTCATTCAGCAGATATTTTTGGCCATATTGCAACTCCCTGCCCTGCTAATATCTCGGCTTTTCTAAAAACAAGGGATGCAGTCGCAGTCACACTAGCACCACGAGATTTCCCTCCTTAATTATGGCCTCAATATGCTGTGCAGGCATTTTTCTGAGCGTGGATCTGATCCTCTCATTTCCTGGAGTGTGATATCAATTTCCATCACTATTCACAGTGAGAGGCTGTGTCCTGTAGCTTTATGACACACAATGCTCAATTAGGATCAGACTGTGTATGGTTACTGAGAAGGCCCTGGCATATGGCAAACATCATTACCGCACTCTTCCAGCCAATGAGTCAGCACTCATAACAGAGACGCTGTCAAACACGAGTCATCTTCCGAGCCCTGACAAAGCAGCCTCATCAAGGTGTGCGTGCACAATGGACGCGTGAGCTGCAGCCTGAGAGGGTTTGGTGGCAACTTTCTGAAATAGCATTTCCTTCATTTTACAGGTGTTTCTTTTCATTGGACCATAACTGATCAATTATTGACTGTTGGCTTTTATATGAAAACAATCAATTGATTATCATTATTGGTATGAATGCAGAAAATGAGGTATGATCACTGAATTAGACAAATGCTTTGCGACTGATAAATCCACTAATCATGCAGCCTCAAAGCTCGATAGATAGATTTGAACTTTAATGGTGCACAGTGAAAAGTTCCCTCTGACAACAAAGACAGCGGCTAAAGTCAGGTATAATCTGGAGACAATATTAACAATCGTGGGCTGGAAACATTTCCCAAACACCATTCTGGTTTAAAACCCTTTTCCCACCAGACAGAGGGGGTTCATTAGCCGGACCCCCAGCTGCCCTCAGATCTGTGTATTGTGGCTGCAGGGCAGAGGAAGTTAATGCTGCTCTCCTCCATGTGACACTTAATGACTGATGCTACATCATGTGCACTGAAACTGAAAATTGCATCGTTTTAATTTCCAAGAGAGTCAGTAGGAAAGTTTTGTTTTGTAACATGTCATGTTGTGATTTCAGTTATGAGGATCTCTCACCACTGCAGGTCTGGGTGACTTTAACAATTAAATAATTATGAGCTTTAGGATGAATTTTAAAGTATTAATCCAAGAAGCCGTGCAGTGATGAAGCCCCAGTGCTTCTGTTGCACAAGTCAATCCATGTCACATTGACATGTTCCTGAGATTAATGATATTTAAGGTCAGAGCTGTTGAACCAGTGCAAAGCCACTGAGCACTGAGCACTGGTGACCGCAGTGGATTAACAAATAAAATATAACAGAACACATATAATATATAGTAATTCTCATGGAGCATAAGTAAATTGCATGCATTCAGTATAACACTTAATGGCACTATATTCAATCCAGTAATTCCAATCACAGCAGACTGACATATAGTGGTGAGTGACAGCATGTTATTGCCTGGCCTCTCCTGTCTCTCAGGTAACCTACAGTTCATATAGGGAATGCATCACGTCTGCCTGTATAGTGTTTGTTTGCATAAAGACAGAGAGGAAATAAAACTCATATTATTGAATTAAAGAGTGGACTAGAAGACGCATAGGCAAAAAGGCTGAAATGTGCTTACCTCCCAAAAGTAACAGCGCAGCCTGAAGCGCAAGGATATGCAACATGTTTCTTGGAGCCGGTGGGAAAACAAGGATCCCCCAAAAAACTAAACAAAATGTATGGAAGCCGAAGTGGCTTAATTCAAAGACAAAAATCCTAGTTGCTGCATCGTGGGTAAAAAATGAAAAATAGTCTTTTTTCTGGTAAAAATCTCATGTCTCGTCCAGTCATTTGTGCCAATGCTAAAGGATCATAACGCGTGTGAACAAGAGTCTCTTTTCAGTAGTGTCTCATCAGCTGGGTTTCTACAGGAACATTGGAGATGTGTGCAGAAGGAACTTGCGCGCAGCTTTGCATCACTCTTTGGAGCATTACTGGAGGAGCAAGCGCTCATAGGCGGCTGCTGGAAACACAATGGCACGTCTGCTGCGATACATGTTCTCAAAGTTTTATCCCAAAACAACCAATCTGAAAATGCATCCAATCTTTTCCCCCGCAGTTGATCGGATTGTCTCGTGTGTATCCTCCACCTCAGGCTCAGCCGGCTCCCTAAGTTGGATGCTGCGTCGCGCCCACGGTCCAACAATTTGGCCCGAAAGGACGCAGCTCCCACTGCGGTGAAGACTGTGAAAATAAATAAAAGTAGACAACTTCAGCATATATCCACACCCAGGCGAGCTTAGGGTTTGGTGAAGTTCCGACAGAGCGCAACTCCGGCAGCAGCGGAGCGCAGCGCACAGAGATCTGCTCCCGGAGCCAAAGGTTCCTCTACCTCCTCCGGTCAAGACTTTGGCATCAGGATTTAATATTCTGCTAAGAAAAGTCCGATATCAACCCTTCACCTGCCTTGTGCTTATGTAGACAAGCTGTAGGCTACAGGTTCAGTGGAGCTGGCGCAGAGTGAGTCCGTCCAATGCGCGTCGAGAGGCAGAGAAGGAGCGAGCCTGTAACTGTAGCTCTGGCACACAGCGGGGGGGAGTGGGGCGCACCGGGAGCGCACCATGCACCGCGGAGGGAGCTCAGGATGAACATAAACATTTAACAAACATCACATTAATCTAAATAAATTCACATTAAACCTAAACTCATCTCCCTCTAAGTCCTCAAACAGAAGAGCCACAGCGCCTTTTTTTTTTTTAAGCCAAAAGTCATATCTTCACATTTCTTCTGAATATGTTTCTCTCTCGACACCGTCACCCTCCTGTGCATGAAAAGAATGACAGTAAAACTTGTTACCGGACATCAGTTGATGTGCATGAATGCACCACTTGGTGGGCACTGGCGACCCCGTGTGGTAGGAGAGCGGAACTTAAAAAGAGACGCTTTGTGCAGCTCAGGTGTGGAGGAGGAGATCCGGAGGCAACACATCTGTCACTATAGAGATAAAATTAGAAGTCTGTAATTCAAGTGAATAACTAAAAAAAGACTCCAGCATTTATGGACTCTGTCATGTCATCAACACTACGGTGTGTTGAGTCATGTCTGTGTTGTAGAAACAGTGTCCTTGATGCATCAAAAGACTATTTCTATAGTCAGTCAGTCAATCTGTGCATTTTCAACACTTCTTTATATTCAAGGTCATCGGGACATGAGGTCTATACCAGCATGAATACATTCTTTCTTACATATGCATACAGCAGCCTTCTCTTATGACTCAACTCTACCGACTATATGAAAGATATGATAGGTGTAAGCAGGGTCTACATGGCTCTATCAGTTACAATGCAAACAGCTTACATGGCGATATACAGAAAGTGAAAATGGTATATTCTTTATTAGAGTATCTGGGAATTGAATAAACCATGAGCCACGCAGCAGATCTAGTTTTTTCCCCTTGTGCACACTACATGTTGGTGTGGAGGAACGATAGAGAAAGTTCCTTTAGAACCAAATACACAACGAGTCTCTCGACGTCTAATCATTCTCTTCCTGAGGATCTGTTTCTGCTCGTCTGCCCGTGCTGCGATCAGTGAACTGTAAGGACCTCACATTAGTTGGCTTTGCTTTTTGATTGAGAGCAAGAGAGTCACAATGTTTTCAGATGTAATTAATGTAATTCCTAATCAGTAAAAATGTATAAAAGAAGGCTATGCCAATTAATTGAAAATGACTCACAGTAAGGCATCGAATACTGTTGTGACTGCTTTAGTAGTTAAAAGTGAAAAAGCATATGTTTACAACATAATAAAGCATTATGTGGAGAAATAAATGCATGGTCTATGTATAAGAACAGCTCATTCTTACATCAAAAGCTTATAATTTCATTTATAGGAGTAGTATCACAACCTAGAAACTATGTGGTTCATACAACTTGAAGATATTTATTAGGTGCCTCAGCCAACCAGTCAAGATGCAGTTGACATCCATGTCCAGGAACACGTAATAAATGTAGTGAAGACTTTGAAGGGATTTAATACATTTTATAAATGATCATAAGAATTCTTCAGAGATGGACACAATTGTTACAGTGGTCACAGTAAATTTGACCTCTGACCACCAAGTTCATCTCTAAGTCCAAGTGAGTGTTTGAGTCAGGAGTTCCTGGTTCATGAGAAGAGGATAACATGAGGTCATAGTGATCTGGACCTTTAACCTTTCAAATCTGATCAGTGCAAATGAAAATTTGTGCCAAATAATATATATCCTTTTTTTTTTAAGGTGTTCCTCAGATATCGTGATGACTGACAGACAACCTGAAAACGTAAGATGCCTCTGTCCACGGATGTCGTCGGAGCGGAGGCATAAAAGGCTCTGGAAAAGTAAAAGAAAATCACCCTGAGACCTTTCATTCACACAGATAAAGTGCACGGATGTCACTACACTTTAGCTAGTTGTTGTGAAGATGTTTGCAAAGGTAATTGCGAGTCTGAAATCCTTTTGACCACTAAATCATAGCTCCATCCACTGCCTCTGCCTTAATTTCAAGGCATCCTTTCTCTTCGACTTCAAATTCCATTTTCTCCTTAAGGAGCCAGGCTTTTACCCCCCCCCAACGAGCGCAATTTGATCCTGGAAACAAATTCACTCTTGTACAGCTGCAAAAAGCATTAGATTCGGGGGGGGGGTTGGGGGACAAAAGTGTAGAGCAGTCACTTCCGTGGGGTTTAATGGAAGGCTGGAACATCACTCACATGAAGGAAAAGGCTGGTCACCGTCCAAAAGTCGCTCATTCTAGAGCCCGACACTCAGTCAAATCCCCTGAAGCTCACGCTACACTGAGGTCCATTCAGCTGCTGGAAATCAGAGCGAGCACCAGACAGAGCCAGAGTGGCTTAGGTTTCACCGTCTGTGGCTGGGAGTCATTAAAGAGGCGGCTCTGAGTTCTGCATATGGAAAGTCCATTTCCCAGGTGAAGAAGTCGGCTGCTGTAAAACACTCACACACCATCCATCTTCCAACTGTGATGGGACACGTTAGATTCGGAAAGGTTTTAAAAACAGGTTCAGCAAGCAATCCTATAGGCACAGTTTGAAGGGGAGGCCAAAAAAAAAAACAAGCGATTGTGTCTTGACAGACGTGACGTTTATAGATGTGCAGACCTCTCCGAGGACAGGCGTTGGAACTTTGATGTCTGCAGAAAGGTCTTGAGTCTTTGAAGTCCTGAAAAAGATCTGGAAGCTTTCATGACTTGAAAATAAGAGCAAAGACTCAAATGCCAGACACACGCACATACAGCACTCTGCATTTCCACACTCACACACCTATGGACACATTTTACGTCGGGAATGTTCGACAATTTATTTTCCTGTAAGGACGCAGAGTTTCTGTAAAGAATACTAACACTGACACCAACTGTGGGAATATAATAGCTTTTGTGGGACATTCAGATATTAAGAATAGGACTTGTAAGTGGAAACACACCAGAGGCAGTGTTTCTGAAGTTGCCCATTGTCACCCAGTAACCTTCAGTCACTTCCCTGGGACATGTACCATCCTTTCCTTTATATTATTCATAATGAATCGTCCCCCTGTGTCTTCTTTGGGGTGGTATCCTTCCTCCATGACCTTAACCAGCCTCAGTAGCTTGTCCTCCAGTCCAGTGGTTGACAGGAGGCCCCAAATTCATCACCACCTTTCATTCTCCTCCTCTGGCCTATCTGATCTATGATAGCATTAATAATAAGCGCTGCAGAGTGCCCCGTCGCCCTCTGTGCCTTGCCCACTCCCAGCCGGCACAGATTACCACCAGCCATTCACAGCCCCATTAAAACTGTATTTACTTATCAGCCTCACTGGGGCCGTCACTCTGTTTTCAAGACTGATGCCCAGAGGGAAGGCAAAGAGTGACCTTCCTGTGGCCTCCAGTACTGCAAGTCACTACAGTCCCAGAGGATTTGTCCTTTATTTTGCTGCCCAAACTCAACTGACAGCAGCGTCAGTGCCTGATGTCAACACTTTGATAACTTTGCAAATAGACTGAGAAATAAAGGATGATTTTTGCATGTGTTTATAACTGATAGTTTTGTAATAGAGGAATAATTAGATATTGTGAGAAATATTGTAGAATTCAGTGATATCTAGTGGTGGAGTTTCATGTTGGAGCTGAATACCCCGCACCTCACCCTCCACTTCAAAACATGAAAGTGAACCTAATGGTAGCCTTCAGTTGTCATAAAAACTCAAAAGGTGTTTAGTTTGTCCAGTCTGGGCCACTGTAAAAAACATGGTGGCCTCCGTAGAGAGGATCCACTCCTGATGTAAATATAAAGTATTTAAATATAAAGGGCCCATTTTAGGGTAGAGAAAATAACAAATTGTACAGTTTAGATTACTACACACTCGTGAAAACACCACTGAGATTATTTCTGCTAATAGATCCCTTTCACCTAAAGCTTACACACTGGACCTTTACCTTTCTGGTGAATTATTGAATTAAAGCAACTCTCATATATGTTCATTAGAATAAAGCTAAGTAGCAGCCAGTTAGCTTAGCTCAACTGTTAGCCTTGGCTGTGTTCGATAACACTCACTACTCACTATATAGTGCACTATACAGTGAATTCAACATTTTGTAGTGACTGAATGTTTGGGGAATTGTTTTAAACCCAACAATGTTTACCTGACTGCATTGTGAAAAGCAGTGTACAATCAATGGTCCCTAACCCAGCAATATATGCCATCATGCATCACGCTCATGGCATTGAGGAGGGAAAATAGCAGCGAGAAGGAGGAGAGAGGGCAGCACCTCTTCGCCTTCCCTCTCTACTCCTTCTTATTCTTATCAAAAATATTTGAATGATCGTGAGGATGAAGACAGACAGGTTTAAATTTACCGGTATTTTCACACTATGATTTTAATAGCGTACGTCCTGAATATTTCCAATGGCGTAGTTGATCGGCAAAAGACAAATCTGAGTTGTGGTGGTAAAATTTGTTAAAAAGTGTGGCAAGCAAGTTTATTTTTACATTTAAAAATGGTCATTAAAACAAATAAATGTTTAAAATTCACTGTGGGTTTTTCCATCGGCCAACACTTTTGGTGCTTAGTCATAATCCTGCAACAATGACGTAATTACGGCCCAGAGAAAAGTGTCAGAAAGCATTTTTCTCTTTTGCAGATGGTCTCACTATATAGTGCTCTACATTAAAGTCCCTATATAGTGAAGTAGGGGGTTAGTGGATGAGTGATTTGGGACACAGCCATTATTACCCCCCCCGCAAAGAGATTATGTTTCCCCCCAGTCCATTTGTTGGTTTGTTAGTTCGTATACTTGTTTGCAAGCAAGGTAACACTCAAACTACAGACCGGATTTTCGTGAAACCTGGTATAAGGGTGCAGAATGGCTCAGGGAGGAACCCATTCAATTTTGGAGCAGATCCAGGAATTCTTTTCACTTTCTTTAACATTGTGAGACAGGGCCTATTTCAAACCTCTCAGTTTTCTCAGGGAACAATTCATAGTTCTCAACCAAGAAAAATCTGGAATTTAGTGGACTGACACCTATGAGTGTTTGGTGCAGCTTGATTGTTTGACGTATCCAGATCAGGATTTTTTGATCACTTTCTTTAACATTGCGAGAGAGGCAATGGCAATTCTTTTGTAAATCCCACTGATTTCCCAGAGAATAATCCCTGGATCTTTCTGGACAAAATAAGGCATGTTTGAGGGACTTATTTATAAACATTATTTCTTGGTGCAGCTTGATTGAATTTAAGGGGCCTTGGTTGACTACTAACAACATTCTAGTTGTTTGTACGTCTGTAGGCAAGATTTTTTTTTTTAACTGAATGAATTTCCAGAAAACATGGTGGAAGTATGGGTCAGGAAAGAACCCATTAAATGTTCTCCTCTTTGTTTAACTTGAGCAAAAAACCAAAGTGTAGTTTATTCATTTTGCAGGAGTTTAAGTGCCACACATGAATCTACACTAGGTGACTATCTGCCCAAAGAGTCAAGCTGCTGCTTTACAATCAATCACATGACTTTATCACATCAAGGGCCATTTAAATGTTCCTAACAGCCTTCATGAGCCATAATAAAGGATTGACCCCATATGTCACACTCACCATGATGATGATGATGATGATGATAAAGTGGAAGAGCCATGCATGATTTGCAAAGTAAGGATTTCCTCCCTCATCAAACTCTGCATTTATCACATGGCCTGATGTTTCTCATGTTGTTTCAGTATCATATTCCAGTGTCTTCCACTGCGTCTGGTTCCAGCTCCTCAGATTCTCCTTCTCATTTAGGTTCCAGCTTCAGATCCTGTCTGAGCATCAGTGTCTGTCAGATCCTTGCTCAGAGTTATTCATAACTTCATCCAGCAGCACGAGTCCTGATTACTCGTCCAGTTTAACAGCATGTTTCCTGCCGCCATGACACTTGACAGCAGCGTCAAGTACCAGATAGATTACCTGTGGGTTTTATTCCCCCTGGCGCGGCCTGACAGGCATAAAGCATAGATCACCTGCTCCTCCTGTATGAAGCCAAAACGTACTGATCTCCCCCTGGTGGCCGGCTGCAGTACAAAACGTTTTTATGCATTTTTGCATTTATGACATGACACCTGGAGGCCGGGACTTGTTAACCTATTACTATGTTTGACTTGAGGGTGGTGAAAAAGAAAAACAGCGGGGAGATAACAGCCCATCCATTCCTATAGCCCGCACAAGTAAATTGTATATGTATATGTATGTGTATGTAATTATATATGTATGTAGAATTTATCTTTCAATCTTGAAATGTGATTTCAACACATCATTTCTACAGATGTGTCAGCAGTACAGTCGTGCTGCCAATCTCCCATTCTACCACCTACAAAGGTGTGATATTGGATTCAGAGCTGGTGACTGGGGAGGAGGTAGGACTCTGAAGTTCACTGATCACGTTGTCATGTTTATGGAACCAGTTTGAGTTTAATTTAAGATCAGGTGCATTATCATGTTGGAGGTACTCATGAAAGGAACTATTTGGAATAAGGGATGGACAACAATGCTCAGATAGGCCGTGGCATTCAAACAGTGAGTGATTAGTATTAAGGGACCCAAAGTGTGGTAAGAAAGCCTTCCCTACACCATTACACCATCACCCCCACCAGCTTTGACACAAGGCAGGCTGGCTCCATGGATTCCTGCTGTTGATGCCACATTTAGAGACTATCATCTACAGCCTGAGCAGAAATTCAGATCCATCACCAGGACAAGTTCTTCCAGTCGTTTTGGTGAGTCTGTGTCTCCTGCAGCCTCAGACTTCTGTTCTTGCCTGAGAGGACACAGTCTTTTCCTGATGTGGCCCATGCATCCACCTTCAGGTTTGACGTGTTGCACATTCAGAGATGCTTTTTTTGTCACCAAAGTTGTAAAGAGTGGAATGTTAATGTTCCTCCGTATCTGCTGGATGTGTAAATAGAAAAATATTTACTATAATGTTGGCAACTTCCTATCAACTTCAAACCTGATGATGTATCAGTGTTTTCAGTTGTTTGTGCTGCCCAAAGGAGGACACAAATAAAGTTGTTTAATTCCCATTATCTCAGTAATTAACTTATTTTTTTACATATTATCTTGATGAAGTACCTAAAAGATACAGAGTCCACACTATTAGTACTTCAGTGCATTATTCTGTGCGCCTCACTGCAAGTTTCCTATTGTGATTGGGTTAAATGCATGTGTGTCACTATATTTGAGTGACAGCAGAGCAATCATGATAGCATACATGGGACAAGGTGAACTTTTCTCATTCTTCCTTACTCAGACAGTTATTTCTTATCAGCTCGAATGTGTCATGGTCTACTTTGGGTGTGCTTAACTTCCCCTGACCTTTAAAAGGCCTGATTATTTTCATCCGCAATCTTCACTCGGCAATATGCTGCCAGCACAAAAGGATATTAGGCCCTGACTTGCCGGTCTGATAATTCTAGCTCTCGGTTTGGAACTGAAGGGAAACCAAACCACAATGCCCCGCCACTCTATTATCATTTCACTGCCTCCACCTTCACCTTCGGTATTCTATCACCTTTCACCGCAGCGTGCAGCTTCTTCATGAGCCGCGCGTGTGCTCTGTTTTATTACATCTTAAAAGATGTGGCCATGGTAATTAACTTCTCCTTTATGCATCACCCTCCTGGGACAAATTACACAGCTTTGTGTACCCCAGAATACTTTGTAGCAAAGTAAATCTCCTCAGTGTTGCCCGACTCCCGAGCTTGAGCTCCCCTGGCAGCACCATTTGATAAAAAATAGAGGAAATCCAAAGGGGACCAACAGGTCTAAATGTTTAATAGATTCTTACTTTACTTGTGGTAATCTGGTAATCAGAGGTTCAGAGGGGGTCACATCTATCACCCGCAGAGCCAATAAAAGTCTTATTGTGTCTTGCTTCCTTTCACCTCAGGAGGAAATGTGAACCAGATAAATGATGGCCTTGTTTCCAGGGAGCCTCAATCTATTGCCAACGATTTGTGGCCAACAAAGTAATTCCGATATCGTTCTTTGTATTGATAGATGAGGCCTAAATTTAATAAAGAGCCAATTTACTTTTACAGGCTATAGGAATGGAAGGGCTGTTATCTCCCCGCTGTTTTCCTTTTTCACCACCCTCCTCCAATCCAAGTCAAAAATAGACGGCAGGGGAAAAAGACAAAACAGCACAAAGAGTGATGTTTTTGATCAAGCCTTGTTCTAAACTCCTACCATTGCTCTTCGATAACCTGTAATCCCAGTGAGGTGCTGCATGGCGCACAGCAAAGAGAGAGGTTACATGACTGTGGATCGATGTGAAATGTTTGTGACTTTGTGAGGTCGTTCTTTGTTAATGGGGTTGAATTTTAAGCTCAACAGAGGACTGAAGCAAAAGAAAAAAAAACATAACAAGCTCAGTGGTTTAAGTCATATTAAATTGTGCTTTTCCTCGGGGATAGTACAAATAATAGGAGCTGAGAGGATTTTTCAAAATCACTTTCAAACCTCACATTTTGATGACCGCAGGCACTTTGCTAACAATGCCTTGCTTTGTGGATGACACTGAGGTTCACGGTGCCATTGTGAGGTCTGCAAACTTCCTCTAAAACCTGCATTAATGCTGAGCCTGGGTCCTTGGAGGTGTGTGTGTGTGGGGGGGCTGCAGCTGAAACACCCTCTTTTTGTTCAGGGCCAAACACTGGATGTATCGTGCCACCTGCTGTTACTGTTGCCTGACAAGAAAAAGTCTGCTCCTGTCACCACATGGTGCTAAAGGTACAAATTAACCCCAGAGTGAGAGGAGAGATTGTCTGCTTCACTGGGGAAGCCCCGGCAGGTGTGTGCACAAAGATTTAAGGACTCATCACCGGCGGACTTTTAAACAAGAGAGTAGATTATTCATGAGCACACAGTTGGAAAACACACTTTGAAGTGAGTGCAGTTGGATAATAGCAAAAGAGACTTCAGCAACATTAGTGGGATTCTGTGCAAGCTGCCATCCGTTCAAGCAACAGCGCTTTATTGATTGGATGTGAAAATAATGTTTGTCTTGAAAGTGGCAAAATTGAAATTAATCAAACCTTGTGTTCCACTCCAGAGGAGAAGCTGAGCTCTCAGTGAGCCAAATACACTCAGTGCTATTTGTTTGTTTGCCTACGTTTACATTATGGCCTACGCTTGTTTCCATGCATGTGGAAAAACTGTGCACTTGTGCATGTGCTGTATTATAAGAAATGTGTACTGATATTGATTCCAGGCTGTGTGGTCTGTTTGCTTGTGCTGCTCTGCTGCCACCTAAAGACAGAGTTTGAATCAGCCATTATTTGGTCAGCTATCACACAGCAAACTGCACTTTATCAACATAACACACAGACAACTGCAGTCAGGGCGTTCAAATGATAAAGTCATCCTATGTAATGTATTTAATCATTCATTTTATTCCATTTTATTCCACAGAATCTCTAGTTTTAAACCAGATAAGTTTATGGTATAGGTACAGCACAGTCTTTTATCAGCTTTCGTTTATCAGCTTTTTTCTTTGCACTCAAACTCATATTTGGCACTCAGTATACTGCAAACTCCATAAAGGCCAAACAGTCCCCTTATTGAACCACGTTGAAATTCACTAGATCCAGAATTTTATTTGGATCTGCACCAAATTGCACTCACCCATAAATATCAGTCCCCTAAACATTTCTGAAAATAAATCCTGGATCCGTTAACACATTAAAATGCACTGTAACCATCATAAGCAGCATTTCTAAACCAGACACAGTTGTGTTGAAAATGACATCTTTTGTGAGGGAGGAGTCCTCAGCAGCTTTTGAAAGCGAGCCATCTGTCACCAAACCCAGACACGGCAGGGGTTTGTTTGCTAAACAGGACAAAGGGGAGTGTTCGCAGCCAGATGCTGTCAGCATAATGGAGGAGTTGTCACAAAAAAAAGAAAAGAAATCTGAACGTTGCTGTCTTTTGTGCCATATGGACCAAACGGAAGTTGTTTGAATCCTGTGTTTCAACTGTTTGAGTTGGTGGCAAATTGTGTTGTTTGTCACATTTGTTTTAGTGACAGCATCAAATGACAAATGTCCAATTTCTGCTGACCAATTATATGTTTGCTGGAAGAAATGGACATAATGAGTAAGGAGTTTGTTGAATACATGACAGAACCTGAAAGATACAGTTTTGACGTGTGTAATTAGACATCTACAGTCTAACTTACAAGCGACGTTCATTTTTGTTTGGTGTATACTCACAGTTTCCAATTGGGATTTATGTTTAAATTAAATATCTTTTATTTTAAACTGTGGTGTTTTAATAAATGTGATGCAAAAGTAAAAGCTTAGTGCCACAGTTTAAATGTTTTAAAGTTTTTAAATGTTAAAGCTGATATTATGGACCATCTGCCAGATGCTGTTGAATATTAAATGTCATAATAATGTAAGAACAGGTCGGTGTGTGCGGTGAAAAGACTCAAGTACTGCACTCTATACTTTACTTAAGTATATTCCCTTTGATTCTACTTTATACCTCTACACCAGTACATTTCATGGTAGATATTGTACTTTGTACTCAATACATTTATCTGACAGCTATAGTTAATAGCTAATAAAATATTTTCTATACAAAACAAATATTAACCTTCTAAAACACACTTATATATTTAAACATTAGGCTAAACAGTATTCATTATATATCACAAAAAAACTTGTCATGATTTAGATTTAGTCTTAGAAGTTGAACCAAAAGACATATTGTTAAACTTTTCACTTGTTTTAATTTTAATGTCCAAACTGTTCAAATGATCCAATACTTAAAAAAAAAGATCTAATGTTCTTTAATTAATAATTTCCCAACTGATCATATTCACCTTTTGAGCCTTTGGATTGAGACAATGTGTTTTTATCATTTCTAAAGTTTATTGTTTCTTTATAAAATATCCACAAGGGGAAAAAAATCCACATTATAAATATTTGATTGTGTTATTATAAAGAACGGAGCGTAAAGCGGACACTTTGTCATCGTTGCGTTTCAAGAGGGAATGAAAACACTGACGGACTGATGTAGGCGAGGGGGTAGCTTCCTGTTTAGAAGGAAAACGTCAGATGTGAGTATGTGTTTCTGCAAACTTCACTCATTCAAGTCATTTCAATTAGTGGTTAATTCATTAAGTCAGATGGTAGATGGAGTAAACTGAGCTAACAATGCTAGTGTTTACTTGCAAGCTGACAACACAACTTCTTTCTAAGAGCGTAAATACAGCGGTGAATTAACAAGTCGTCGTACGAGCAGGACACAGTTTTATATTTATATTATATATATATATATATATATATATATATATATATATATATATATATATATTTATATTGTGACAATGTAATATCCCGTAAAGCGACACACAGTGTTTATGTTAGCTGGTTAGCCTCACGTGTTTTCCTGTGTCAGCGGAGCTCTGTAGATCAGATAAGGTTCAGAGAGGTTCCTCCTCGGTCCCTGAACTGTAACCTAACACACGTGCTCCTCTTCAGAGAGGTTCCTCCTCGGTCCCTTAACTGTAACCTAACACACGTGCTCCTCTTCAGAGAGGTTCCTCCTCGGTCCCTGAACTGTAACCTAACACACGTGCTCCTCTTCAGAGAGGTTCCTCCTCGGTCCCTTAACTGTAACCTAACACACGTGCTCCTCTTCAGAGAGGTTCCTCCTCGGTCCCTGAACTGTAACCTAACACACGTGCTCCTCTTCAGAGAGGTTCCTCCTCGGTCCCTTAACTGTAACCTAACACACGTGCTCCTCTTCAGAGAGGTTCCTCCTCGGTCCCTGAACTGAACCTAACACACGTGCTCCTCTTCAGAGAGGTTCCTCCTCGGTCCCTTAACTGTAACCTAACACACGTGCTCCTCTTCAGAGAGGTTCCTCCTCGGTCCCTGAACTGTAACCTAACACACGTGCTCCTCTTCAGAGAGGTTCCTCCTCGGTCCCTTAACTGTAACCTAACACACGTGCTCCTCTTCAGAGAGGTTCCTCCTCGGTCCCTGAACTGAACCTAACACACGTGCTCCTCTTCAGAGAGGTTCCTCCTCGGTCCCTGAACTGTAACCTAACACACGTGCTCCTCTTCAGAGAGGTTCCTCCTCGGTCCCTGAACTGTAACCTAACACACGTGCTCCTCTTCAGAGAGGTTCCTCCTCGGTCCCTTAACTGTAACCTAACACACGTGCTCCTCTTCAGAGAGGTTCCTCCTCGGTCCCTGAACTGTAACCTAACACACGTGCTCCTCTTCAGAGAGGTTCCTCCTCGGTCCCTTAACTGTAACCTAACACACGTGCTCCTCTTCAGAGAGGTTCCTCCTCGGTCCCTGAACTGTAACCTAACACACGTGCTCCTCTTCAGAGAGGTTCCTCCTCGGTCCCTTAACTGTAACCTAACACACGTGCTCCTCTTCAGAGAGGTTCCTCCTCGGTCCCTGAACTGTAACCTAACACACGTGCTCCTCTTCAGAGAGGTTCCTCCTCGGTCCCTGAACTGTAACCTAACACACGTGCTCCTCTTCAGAGAGGTTCCTCCTCGGTCCCTGAACTGTAACCTAACACACGTGCTCCTCTTCAGAGAGGTTCCTCCTCGGTCCCTGAACTGTAACCTAACACACGTGCTCCTCTTCAGAGAGGTTCCTCCTCGGTCCCTGAACTGTAACCTAACACACGTGCTCCTCTTCAGAGAGGTTCCTCCTCGGTCCCTGAACTGTAACCTAACACACGTGCTCCTCTTCAGAGAGGTTCCTCCTCGGTCCCTGAACTGTAACCTAACACACGTGCTCCTCTTCAGAGAGGTTCCTCCTCGGTCCCTGAACTGTAACCTAACACACGTGCTCCTCTTCAGAGAGGTTCCTCCTCGGTCCCTGAACTGTAACCTAACACACGTGCTCCTCTTCAGAGAGGTTCCTCCTCGGTCCCTGAACTGTAACCTAACACACGTGCTCCTCTTCAGAGAGGTTCCTCCTCGGTCCCTGAACTGTAACCTAACACACGTGCTCCTCTTCAGAGAGGTTCCTCCTCGGTCCCTTAACTGTAACCTAACACACGTGCTCCTCTTCAGAGAGGTTCCTCCTCGGTCCCTGAACTGAACCTAACACACGTGCTCCTCTTCAGAGAGGTTCCTCCTCGGTCCCTTAACTGTAACCTAACACACGTGCTCCTCTTCAGAGAGGTTCCTCCTCGGTCCCTGAACTGTAACCTAACACACGTGCTCCTCTTCAGAGAGGTTCCTCCTCGGTCCCTGAACTGTAACCTAACACACGTGCTCCTCTTCAGAGAGGTTCCTCCTCGGTCCCTGAACTGTAACCTAACACACGTGCTCCTCTTCAGAGAGGTTCCTCCTCGGTCCCTGAACTGTAACCTAACACACGTGCTCCTCTTCAGAGAGGTTCCTCCTCGGTCCCTGAACTGTAACCTAACACACGTGCTCCTCTTCAGAGAGGTTCCTCCTCGGTCCCTGAACTGTAACCTAACACACGTGCTCCTCTTCAGAGAGGTTCCTCCTCGGTCCCTGAACTGTAACCTAACACACGTGCTCCTCTTCAGAGAGGTTCCTCCTCGGTCCCTGAACTGTAACCTAACACACGTGCTCCTCTTCAGAGAGGTTCCTCCTCGGTCCCTGAACTGTAACCTAACACACGTGCTCCTCTTCAGAGAGGTTCCTCCTCGGTCCCTGAACTGTAACCTAACACACGTGCTCCTCTTCAGAGAGGTTCCTCCTCGGTCCCTGAACTGTAACCTAACACACGTGCTCCTCTTCAGAGAGGTTCCTCCTCGGTCCCTGAACTGAACCTAACACACGTGCTCCTCTGCGGGCTCAGCCGCTGATTCCCTGACTGACCCACGGTGTTGTGAGGAGCGGAGGAGCCATGCCTTTCCTGCACGGCTTCAGAAGGATCATCTACGAGTACCAGCCGCTGGTAGATGCTGTGATGCGAGTTGTTGGACTGGAGGAAGGTGGAGGTGGAGGTGCTGAGGAGGAGGAGGAGGACAGGTGAAGACATGAATATTGTTTGATTGATTGTTTATCTTCTACTTTATCTGGTGTTCTCAAAGTTTTTATTTCATTCTTCCCGAGGACAAAGTTACTACTTGTAAATTGTGATGTGTATCCAAGTGAGTTTTAACCTAGTATTATTGCTGTATGAATGTACTTCCCTCCAAATACAACTATACAGAAATCTGAATATTTATATACTAGCCAATGGCATTCATATTGTTAAAAAAAGAGTCACATGCAGCATGTTGCATATTATTATGTATTATTAGTGTTTGAAGTGAAGATCTCATCATTTTTATTTTTTACCAGAGCCCAGTTTCTTATTGCTATGTAATATTGCTTAGAGCTGAGGTTTGTAGTACTCATTGTGTGCCATAACTCACACTTTGACTGTAACAGTCTCTTTCTGCTGCTCTGTACAGAGTCAGAAGTCCTGAGGACGGGTCCGGTGGGCGTAGTTCTCTGGTGGAGCTTCTGGAGCGAGAGTCCCAGTCAGAAGTCTTTGTAGAAGGCATCAGCTACGCTCTGTATAAAGTGGCAGAGAGGGGACTGGGGTACGCAGCTGAAATCCTGCTGCGCTACGGAGCTTATCTAAACTTTGAAGGTGTGTTATGATTTGAGTGTGCAGTAAACATTGTAGTTGAATACATGTGTAAATATTGTAACCACAGTTTCATGCGTCAGACAGAAGTGGCGGACACTGGCAAAATAATGTGAATGATACCTGTGTGAGAAAGGAATATGTCACTTTGCAGTTGTTAATAATAGCTTTGATAAAAATATTAAGTGGTGTGAACCTCTTAGAGATGACAAACCTCAGGAGCCTTGCAATTATTATAAAGTGCTGTCTCTCGCGTTAATAATTTATTTAAAAGGGAAAATGTATTTTACTGTGTGGAAGGTAATTCGTTTTCTAGTGTTCAACTTTTTATGTGGGATGATGGTTCTCTGCTACACATAGTTATTTGTGCGCAATATTCATAAACAACATTTAATGACTGCATGCATGAACGTGCCATTTTCCGACTAACACAAGTAACTGCATGTGCATAATGAGTAAGTTGTCATCATATACACTTGAGGGATGAGTCTTCCTTTTGCAAAGTGCAGTGGAAACTCACCAGAGCTCAGTCACACTGTGCTATCGTGACGTCTGCTGGTTGTAGAAATGTGTTTCCCCTGCCAGAGGTTTCTTCATTCATCTTTCACATTTCTTGGATGCCTCTTTTTCAGAAATCAAAACTAACAAAGGCTCCTACATTGTGTACAAAATGCTCAAGTGTGTCTGTCCTTCTTCAAGAGTATGATATTCTTTATCTTCACATTAAAGAATGTTAGCTCATTTCAAGTATTAGACAGGCTCTCTGCCAAAGCAAGAGCATACACATTTGGATCTAAACTGGAAAATCTCAAACATTTGGACCCCACTGTTTATTTGTGATGGTTACTCATGTTAGGTGGCAGTCATTAATGCGGATGCTAACCATATATACATACAAGAGAATGTGTCAGTAGATGATTATAGACACAGGGAGCTGCAGGGAGACCACAGTCAGATACAGGTGCATCTCTGTTCAAATGTAGTGACCACCAGAGCATTGTCATGAGTCTCTGTCTAATTCATATTTCCTCCCTCTGATCCAGACTCAGTTTGAATAATATAAATATTAATTTTCTATTCTTCAGACCCAGTGTCGTACTACAATCCTCTACATGTAGCAGTTATGCGGAACAGGCCAAATATGGTGAAGCTGCTGGTCGGGCATGGAGCAGACATTGAGAAGAGGGACAGGGTGAGGACGCTGCCTTAACTGGAATCAACACATATGTCTGTTATGTCTTGTTTTCATTGGACCCTGTCTGATTAAATTTTTATAATTTTTTTTCATTTGTAAAACCTCTATGCTGTGTGTTAATTGTTAGATCCATGAGAGCAGTCCATTGGATCTTGCCAGTGAGGAGTCGGAGAGACTCCCCTGTCTGCTCACTCTGCTCGACTTGGGCGCCGATGTGAATGCAAGCGATAAAAATGGTGAATTTAAATCTTAATTCTAGAGCCCGACCGATAAAATCTGAAAAAAATTGCTGATATAGAAAACTTAATTTCACAGAAAAAAAAATGCAGAAAGGAAATATTTATTTTCATCATTTTCAAGTTCGATGTATTTGTTTTGTGCTTTCTTTCAATTTATTTATAATAAGGATTATTATAAAGCTGTAAAATATCAGTCAATTAAATTTCTTTGTCAAAAAGTTTTGATGACAAGATCTATTATATTTATATATATATATATAGGTATTAAAACAGTTTTTCTCCCTAATATTGGTATCTGACTCCAAAGATCCATATCTTTAGGGCTCCACTTAATTCCATAACAATCATTCACTCCTTCATTCCTGGTGAAAACTGTCTTTGTCTCGACCCCAAAGGAAAAACCCCTCTGCTCCATGCCATGGCGAGCAGCGATGGACTCACAGTGAACAACACAGAGAGCATCCAGCTTCTTCTTCAGAGAGGTAGTGACAGTGAAACACACTCCATCCTCACTTTGACTTATTGGCCAAGTTTGGTCACAGTTAAATCCCTACATTCATAAACTTGTTATATCCATGTCCACATGTATATGTCTAAAATATGCAAATACACTTTTTTACCAGAAATTAGGGGTGTATCGGTAAACAAAAATCACGGTTCAGTGCGTTTTCGGTACAGAATAAACAAAGACCAGAAAATCTTAAACAGATTTTTTATTTATTTTTATTCAACCCTGGTTAACTATGGCTGTGTCTTTCTTACCCCAAGTAATTTTTACAAAGTTAAATAACTAAGAAAACTCTCTCATAAATATTATTATTATCAACACAATATTACACAATGCTCAGTCATCACACAGGAAAAAGAGTTTATCACCTGTTTGTTATCAACTTTAACACACAAATGAACAGGGGTGAAAACATAACCTACTTGGCTGAGGTAACGTACACTGTCTGTGCACTCAACAGTAGGAAACTGTTTTAGATTTGATCTGATAATTATTGTGATGCTTTCTTCACTACAGGTGCTGACGCGAAGGCTGTCACTGCACACGGTGAAGCAGTCGAATCCTTGTTGGTGTTTCTGATTAAAGAGGCTCTGGACGCCAGCGCGGAGGACGCTGCAGAGATCGGTAAATTCTGCCTGAAAACCACACACCTTTTGCTGACTCATGGTGTGGACCCCAGCTGCTGCATGAACGAGGATGGCGATCCCTCCCTGACACAGACGAGCCTGGAGCACTTTGACCATTTCTTCCCCCTGGCTGTGCTCTTGATGCAGAGCGGAGCTGCTTTGAAGTGCACCCATCATGGCGACTCCTGTTGGTCAGGCGAGAGCCTCCTTTTCGGGCGGCTCCAGGAAGCCCTGCAGCAGTGCTCTGATCAAAGTCACGCGTCCGAGCTTCTGGAGCAGGCCGAGGTGTTGCTCGACTTAGCGAGGGTAAATGTCCCCATGCTAAATCTGCCTTTCAGCTCGGAGCTTCCTGCACCTGGTCAGGACCCTCACCCTTATGCTCAGGCTCTGGTGGACCTGCAGAGGAGGGTGGTAGAGCATGACACCAGCCCCCCTGCTTTGCGCTGCCTCTGCAGGGCATTCATACGGACCCACCTGGAGCCCTGGCCACTGGAAGACAGAGTCAATGCCTTGCCATTACCAGACAGACTGAAAGACTTTCTTCTGCCTGAGCGCACATATACACCAAAACCTGGCTGGGACTGCTTCAAGCCCCAGCTTTCATAGCCAACACTGATGATACAAGCTACAGGCTGGTTTCTGTTCTACCCAAAATCTGAAAATAGATTTTTTTTTTTTTATAAACAGGCCTAAAAGAATTTAACCAGAATGACACTCAGTAGAGTGCATACCTCCACCAAGGCCCAACCGTCTCTTGATGAAACCACATTTACATGAACTAGATCCAGATTTTTATTCAGAAACTCATACAAATCAGTTCCCTAAGCATGCCTAAATTATCTATCATCAATATCTATGAACTATTTTATGAGAAATCAATCTCAGAGCCCATCAGCTATCACCTGATGATAAATTAGCCTCTGAAAGCAACAGCCAATTATTTGGGGCTTCCAGTGTAAATTTTAAATGGTCTTTATTTATATAGAGCTCGTCTAGTCTTGATGACCACTCAAAGCGCTTTTACACTTTTGCCCTCCACCCATTCCTTTTCGTAGAAGGTGGATATCCGAGCAAAGACTGCATCTTTTATTCGCTGTACAGTATTTACTGAGTCACCATGTGAAAAAAGTGGAAAATCCTCCTATCCCACAATGTTAAAGAAAGTGAAATCAAATTCCTGGGTCTGCCCTCAGATCAGCTTCAAAATTCAATGAGTCATAGATCAAACACTGCCGCTCCAGA
The DNA here is from genome assembly GCF_009819705.1 of Hippoglossus hippoglossus. Taxonomy (NCBI): domain Eukaryota; kingdom Metazoa; phylum Chordata; class Actinopteri; order Pleuronectiformes; family Pleuronectidae; genus Hippoglossus; species Hippoglossus hippoglossus. The sequence continues at coordinate 20,273,839 of NC_047159.1, read as the reverse complement.
AAGTGGTTGAGTAGTTTTTACCTTATCCTGCTAACACACAAACAAACAGATGAAAACATAATCTCCTTGGCAGAGGATACCTTTTACCTGGGCTCAGGTCCAAAACAATTTAAGCTAAACCTTAGAAACCACTGAGGCCTTTGTTGAATTCTCATTGTGTGTTGTCTTTGCCAAATTTACAGGCAAAACATTTGTATGTTTCCTTAATATACAAAGTTATGTATGTTCAAGCTGGCGTTTGAGCTGTTGCTAAGTTGTTTACGTTGAACTGCCAAGTGAACAAACTGAAAGTGTCGAGGAAGTTGCAGTTCAGAATAAATGCCACAGGATGGCAATGTTGCTCCTGCAGATGGGAAGTAGCTCAGCTAGCAGGGTCAAAGATTTAGTTATTCTCAGTGCAGCCTATTAAAGTTGTTCTAGCGCAGTAGAGTCCATCTATATTTTATCTCCTCAACTTGATGGTGATGTGTTGTGGAATTTGTGTGTCATCTCGCTCCTTATGAAGACGGACCAATAAAACAGCAGTGTGCTTCACCACCTGTGTTCTGATTTGTTCATCCACTAATTAAATGTTGACATTATTTTGTGTTTGTCCACATATTCTGTTTTTAATTGAACAGGTAGTGGCAGTGCAGCGCACAATATGGCTCTTAACACTGACTGACTACATGTTAAAGGGGGGGAAATGAGTTGGAGAGCAGACACCAAACATCAGCAAAGAGCTCCTGCTAAAATAAAGAAACAGGAATACGATGCTACAACACTGCAGGAGTGCATGTCGATGTTTTGACGTGGTTTTACTGAGACATAACGTAGCTGCAGTGGCTGCTGGCGTGGAAAGTTTTACTAAGCGTTCTAAATTCAGATGAGTTCAGAGCTCGCTCCTCCTTTTTAAAAAATCTGCACATCCCTGTCTTTGGGAATGAACAAACATTGCCTGGTAGAAGCATGTTATGATGGCACAGGAACATCATGGGCTACATATGTGTTTGCATCCATGTGTGTGTGATGAGCAAACTAAATAGGACATTGTGTTACACAACTAACCCCTTCCTGACATTGCTGAAGCTGGAGTGGCTCCAAGGCTTGCAGGCGCTCCAGCTCCTCTTGGTTATCTAGGTCACAGCCTCTGAGGAGAAGAGCCTCGGCAGCAGCAGCAGCAGCCCTGCATGACACACGCTTCACTCTCCTGTCTGTCTGAATCTCCCTGCACAGGCTTGACAAAACCTCAACGCTGGCCTTGGTCGAATGAGGGAGCGAGGGAGGGAGAGGGTTGCAGGAGGCAGTGAAGAAGAAGAAGAAGAAGAAGAGGAAGGAGGGAAAAAAACCATTAAAGATACAGACGGCATATATGGAGTGGTTGTGGGAGCACTCGTGGAGGACACATGGAAATGGCAACGTTGGATTATATTTACGCAATACACTAGATGTAGGAACATAATCCATCCAACCAACCGTCACAATGCTGGGAGAGAGAGGGGGGTAAAAACTGCCTTTCTCCATAAAGAGTCCAATCCCTGCTTGTAGAAGGTGATAGAAAAGAGATAGAGGGGGAGGGCTAAGCCAGTATACTCTCCATCCAGCATTTATTGGAAAACAGTGCGAGTGAAGCTTGGTACTGAAATTAGTTATTGATCTATTCTCTCCCTGAAGCCCATGGGTCTTTCCCACCACACCTGCTCATTCTCTCACAGCCTTTTCTTTCACCACAGCCCATTGTATCTTTCAACCTTTTGCTTCGAGCTTCAGCGTTGATTCCTGCTGGTGCTGTAGCTCTTTTATTGTCTTTAAATCAAGTATGACACCCACTAATGTGACGTCCACTAGACGAAGTTTCATATCAAGAGAATAAAGTCTGTATGGACTTTGGACAAAGCAAACAGCTGAAGACTGCTACAAAACAACATGTTTACAAGCTGAAACAAACAATTTTACCACAACTTTCCTAGTGAATATGAAAAAAGAAAATAACCTTGTATGTTACATGCTTGTGTTGCCATCTGTATTTCAATATGTTTGGATTACTTCTTTCCATTTTTAAACCATTTATTTGTTATTTTTAATTCTCTATTTTTCTCAGTATCAACTAGACCCTGACACAATTTTTTTCTCATCATCCACACCACAGACTAATGACTATGAATGCTTCATGTCATACTTAATAAAAACATAAAGTGTAGTACAAGGGCATTTAACAACACATTATAGAGTAGATGTCCCAAAGGATAAACCCACAAAACATTCATTAAAATTGATTGACTCAAACCAGAACTAATTTTATTGATAGAAATTCCAGAAATTTATTTTTTTACTTTCTTACAAAATAAGAATCTTACCGACTGTCTTGATCATTTTATTTTTTACTTTATTCTGTTCTCATCCATAGTATTTTAATTATTATATTTTGGGATCCAATGTTGCCTAATGCTGATCTTCAAGTTGCTTTTAATAGTTTTCTATCATTTAAGTTCCTCTTTTTCAAACTTGTGCAGTTCCTTGTAACTATGTGAAAGATGCTATATAAGTAAAGTTTATTCTATTAGGCATTGTGCGAGCAAGATAAATATCCAAACCATGCACTCCTGTACATCACGTTGCCTGACAGGAGCCACGGGTCTAAAACCTGAAGAATAATTCTAGTTTTATTTTGAAAATGTACCTAAAAAATGACATGTATTTCATCCTGTTTGTTTGTTTACGTCTGTGCTTGTTGGCTGAGTTCCCTGATCCGGCCCCAACCTTTTCATTAAGCACCACGTCACCAACTGACAAGGCATTGTGGTGTGTTCCGGGGCCTTTTCTTCTATAGAGCAAGAGCCTGAGCAGAGTGAGCACATCTCCCTGTCTTTCACGAGACATTGTCTAGACACGGGATAATTGCAGACATCACTGAACACTCAGCTGCTGCCTCCAAGCCTCATGGGAGTCGAGGTGGACTTTGGAGGGAAATATGGCCGGCAGTCGGTGTGTGTATGGGGGTCACACGGCGAGCTCGCACCCCTTTAGATTTAGATTGAGAGTTTATGTGTTTGCCTGCACAGCTACAAACTGCACTGAATGTGTTGTGCTGCTGGTGGCGGTGTGAAGGCAAGCGTGGATTCGTCTCTGTGTGGGAGAGAGAAGGAGCGAAAGAGAGCGTAGACGTTGAGACACACAGTGCTCATAACCGCAGATGTGGTGACTTCATCCGAAAGAAATGTACCCCCGTCCTATTGCTCCGCCAGTGTTGATGGAGCTCACTGAAATTAATGGCTCTTAATGCTAAGACAAAAGAATAAGATCTCACTGGATGTCAACATATTCTGTTCTTTTCTATTCTATGTTGGCTTCTATACTTCTATATCAGATTGTTGTTGTTTGGCTTAGACTGTGTGGAGCTTTGACTGTGTGGAGCTTTGACTGTGTGTGTGCGTGTGCGTGCGCGTGTGCGTGTGAGTGTGTGCGTGCGCGTGTGAGTGTGTGTGTGCATGTGTGTGTTGGTCTCTGAGAGATGGTCGCAGGTCGCTGGGTTCACACAGGGCACAGGACTAATCTCAGTGGGGGTGGATTGGATGCAGGATAACTGAAGCCTGTTGGGGCAGGCCACCTTCTCATTCTGCTCCAGGTGCTGCTTCCTCCGGCTGCCTTCACCAATCTAAGGGCTTTTGTTTGCTATATATACTTTTTTGGGTATGCGTGGTAAGATTTAAATGTGTGACTTAGTTTTTGCACAATTTCAATACTTTTTGTCCACTTGTATAATGTTGTATAAGTCTCTTTGATGCTTTTTTTAAAGGTACCATTCCAAAATGTGTTTAACCACACGGTTGCAGTTTAATTTTGAATTTACGCGTCTGTGCTTTTCTTATCTCTTTGGCAGGAAAGGACAAAAAACTGCTCCAACAAGTCAAGTAACCTCACTGTTACACACACCCATTAACACAAGTCTCCTTTTGTTCTTGAAGGGGGGAAAATCATTTGAAAGTGTAGCGCACCAAAAAAGTTACGCTTTCCTCCTCCAACTCCTATTTTAGAAGCACACAAAATCCACCACCCTCTACATTTGTACAACTGACGCCATTTCACAGAAATTCCAGACAACTGGCGCCTGAGCTCTGCCTCCAAGAAGGACATGATGAATAGGACACACCCTTGGTATGCTAGTGAATGGTAGAATATATGGCACACTGCAGTGTTACAGCCTAGATTCATTACAGCCTCTCGTCCTCGCTCTTTTCAGTGGTGTTCTCTCCCTGCTTCTTCTCCCCCTCGCGTTTCATGCTGCTCGCCTATTTTTAAAAAAGCCTGAATTTGAGTGAAATGCACTGAGGCACCAGTAAGGCGAGCTACAGCTCTTTCCAGCACTGGTTCCTGATCCACCTCTTTGTTGTGGTCTATGCATGCCTGCTCTAGTCACATGACTGCGTTTCTATGGCAACTCGGGTTTGAGTAATCATTTGCGTTACGACCTTTATTCCCTTGAGGAAAGGGGAGGGGGAGGTTAGACTGAGCCTGTAGAAAGAGGGAGCAGGAGGAAAGAGAAAAGACAGGCAGAAGGGGAGCGGCAGAGAGGCACAGGGAAGGAAAATAGGCAAAAACAACGGCTGCAGAGGGAACATTTCTCCCTTTCTTGCCTTTTAACTTCCTATTTTATCTCTTTCTCTTCAAGCTGCGCACCAACCTCTGCCTCGCCGTATTCAGCAGTTCGGAAAAATACTTACAAAGCCTGATGTTCAAGTCTAAGGTTGTCTGCTTCAGTTTTTCACCATTATGTCTTTTAGTGCTGTGACTCACTGAGTGACTGGGGCAGGCGAGTCAGTTTTGTAGGAGAGGCAGCAGCAGGCATGTATGTTTCATAAGGGCCTACACACACACGCACGCACGCACGCACGCACGCACGCGCACACACACACACACACACACACACACACACACACACACACACACACACACACACACACACACACACACACACACACACACACACACACACACACACACACGCCTCCCCTTCAATTTCTTCTCAGAGGAAAAGCAGCACTGTGCCACATGTGCAAGTCTCAGCAGAAACAGATTCTGTATGTTCCTGTTTCTTGCTCTCCCGGCTGCGTTGTCATGGTTACCGAGCTAGTCCACCAAGGCACGCAGCCTCTCTCCCTCTCCCTCTCTCTCTCGCCCTCTCTCTCTTTCTTTCTCTCTCTCCACCGTTGGGTGATTCAACCCATCAGTTGGGTTGTGTCATCTCCTAGATGGAGTTTCTAGCTCCCACATCTCCTAAATGGAGTATTTTCAGTTTGGTCCTTTCTACCAATTGGATTCTAGTTTGAGAAAATTGAATAATTGTGTGTATGTGTGTGTACGTGTGTCTGTGTGTGGGTGGGGTAAATGGGTGGGTTTTGTGGGTGTCTTTTATCAGCAGTGGGGGGATCCAGCATTGACAGGAGGTGGGCTCTACTGGGGGCTGGTGATAGACACTATGGGGGTTGTGGGGTGGTGCTGATGGTGCTGGCTGCTTCCAGGTGCCTGTGACTGGGGCTGAATATGAATGAGGGGCCCCGGTTCTCCAGAGATGGCGGCTGGGGAGAGAGCTGCTAAAACCAGAGACCAGTGGAGCCTAGCTGGCTGAGAGGCCCCCACAAGCTGCTGACAGGAGCTGCAGCTAGCCATCACGTTAATTAGCGTTTTTACTCTAGCAGCGGCAAATAGGGGGAGTGGGTTAGAGAGGGATGTGGGGGTGGTATATGACTCATAGACACAGTATGGTTTATTCATGATGGAGGAAGGGGATGTGTGTGTGTGTGTGTATGTGTGTGTAAGAGAGAGAGAGAGGGAGAGAAAGAGAGACAGAGTGTGTGTGCGTGTGTGTGTGTGTGTGTGTGTGTGTGTGTGTGTGAGTGTGAGAGAGAGAGAGAGAGACAGAGGAAACAGACATTTGATTTGCACACCGCTCTCTCTCTCTCTCTTGCTCTGTGCATGTGTGTGTATGCATGTGTGCGCGCGTGTGTGTGTTGCCTTAGTAGATCACTGATTGGCACCAAGTTACGTCTTGAACATAATATCAGGGATTCATTGTTCTTTTTTTCCATTTCCCCCCCCTCTAGGATTTTACGATACACATCTGAAATAAGTTCTTTTTATTTGAAACTAGATGGGTTTTTTTTGTCATACACACGTGTAACGGGATTAATTTTTTTCACAACACATGCTAAGATACAGATAATAAGCTCCACAGAGTAGGAAGCCTTATTTTTATTTCTGTTTCTGCTGTTACCGAGACATTATTGATCACAGGCTTTTGAGGCCTGTCTGGGAAGCATCAGACTGATGAAATGGGTTAAGGGTGCCTCTCTCATAGGTGACCTGACCTTGTCTCCTCCGTCTCAGCCCTTGACAGTGATCCTCACCCCCCGGAGGCGGAGGGATGCGGGGATCAATAGATTGGTCTTTTACCCGCACCAATCACGAGAACTCCCCATCCAGGTCGGGATATAGAACAATATATAGAACATTCCAGAAGAAACATGTCCTCCACAGTGGGATAGCTCACTGGAGCAGGGATACGAGGGCTTGTGTGTTTGGGAGTGTGTATAAGAGGTTGTAAGGGGGGGGTTACATTACAGCTATGCTATTGTCTAATTGTCTCCTCTTATCATTAGTGACAACCATGACCTCTGTTATTGGCATATCTGCATTCTGCCTGCACTGCAGAGCCTCCACCACACTACTCGCAGCATTTTCTCTCCCAAGAGCGGCAAGGCCCATGCCTCATAAATACAAACACAATCTCTCCTACACCTCCTGACTGCAGGACAGGACTCCACACATATCTGCCCGTGGAGCGCAGCCCATTTGCATACATATTAAAGTGACGCCTCAGAAAAAAGGAAGAGAGAGAAAGAGGGGGAAGAGGGAAGGGGATGGGGGGGGGGCGGTGGCGGTGGGGGGGGTGAGCGGGTATATGCAAACAAGGCTTTCATCTAATATGCAAGAACCGGCATTGCTCTGGCATAAATCTGCATCTGAGCTCAGGCAAAGAGAGCGGAGCCCATTTGACAGTAAATGGGCTAGGGATTGCTGTCAGATGCACAGGGGAACACTGCGTTACCCCACAGAGAACAGGGGCGATTGATCAGTATGGCATGTCACATATAGCAACAACTACAAGGTAACAATACTACATGCTAAAGAAAACCTATGGTTGGAATTAGAGGAGAAAGAAAACGAGGGATAGACGATCAAGTAATTCCAGAAAATATGGAATGCTTAAAGGAACAGTTCAACAATTTGGGCAATATGTTTTGTTGTTAGTTGTTTTCAACTAAACAAACAAGATACAACTTGATAATTAGGGAATTGTAGAGGTGCTGGTAGGCACAACATGTTATCTTTGGACAGAGCTAGCATTTAGTTTACTGTGTTTATGCTTATAACCGGTTGTTGGCTCCAGCGTCATATTTACCACAAGTGAAAGTGATATCTATCTTATCAATTCATCACCAGCAAGAAAGTAATAAAGCATCAAAATCTTAGCATGCTAGCTCACTACATTCAAAGTGTTTTCAGACATAAAATATCCAAAAAATATTGAAGAAGGCGGCAGACAATTTTCTGGGGCTCATTCCCAACAACAGGAAAAAGACCTGCACATCCAGGGGAGGGGTGGCACCTTGGTAGGAGGCTGTAAATAAAGTATATATTCCACTGCATACATTTTCTGGACATTAGGGGGCTGGCAGGAAAAGTTCCAGAAAATGCACAGAACAACTAACTTGAACATTTAGGCTCTCACATAAATCCCCTCCAGGAAATTTCAGGAAAATGTCCAGAGTGCATGTCTGAGAATTACTTTAAGCCCCAACAAGGGGCATTGATTTTGGCACCTCTGTGGACAAAGGCAGTATTGTTTCCACCACCTCCTGTCTGAAAACCTCAGCCTGGCCAGCATGTGCATTTGTTTTGGGAGGAGTGTGAAAAAGACACACAGCTGTTTGCAGGATGCATAGTGATAATGTAATAATCCTGCAATTCACATATAAAATGAATATAAGACATACCTGTTTAGGAGGAAGAAAAGCAATTCAGGATCGGTTTTGAATCCTTTCTGATCACGTAATTCTCTCCATCTGTTAGGGTTAGGGTAAGATGGGAATGCCCGACCAAGGTTGACTCTTCTTCTTCTTCTTCTTCTTCTTCTTCTTCTTCTTCTTCTTCTTCTTCTTCTGTCCTTTCTCTTCTTTTTGCTTTGTTGAGCCTGCCCCAGCATCAGCCATGACTACAAAATGCTAAATAAAAATCCAGCTTCCTTTCAACCAGCTAGCATGCTACTAACTGTGAAAGTTTGCAGGCAGAAATGCAAACATAGGCTATTCCAGCCTGACTGCCATAAATGGCTTCATCTGACCTTGTCGGTTTGACCTGAGCACAGACATTGAGAATAGTCTATAGAAAAAGTCAATTTTCTCCTTGATTTTCTCCTTTGCTGTTATAGCTCATAACTAGGCAGCAATACTAAAATAAGACCGTTTCATAACCAATTAAAAACTCCTTGTTGTATGAATAAGACTAAAGTATAAGGTGCGACTAAACTTTGATACAAACCTTGTATTTACTAAACATAGGCATGTTGGCATTGTAGCTGTGAGCGTTTGGTATCCTGATGTTGACTGTTAGCTTAAAAGAACTTAAGAGTCACTGCAAGCATACTCACAAACAATTATTCTGCTTGGAAAACGCCTCAATCCTAAATCCTTCTTAATAAATGAAACAGTGGAAGTGCATTGGTGGAGTTCACAGGCCATTGAGGAGGGTGGAGGGGTGTGGTTTCAAGAGATTCAAGATTCAAGAGATTCAAGAATTTTATTGTCATATGCACAACGATAACATTAAGCAGTCGCGTGCAATGACATGCTTGGGTCACAGGCTCTCTTATAACAATGCTCAATCAAAATTTTAAATTTAAAATAAAATATACATATCTAAAATATATATATACACCTAAAGAAAAAAAGAAAAACAATAGTGCAAGTGTGTGCAATAGTGCAAATATGCAATAGTGCAAATATGCTAAGGTGCAGAGTTATGACAGATTGGAGGAGTTTAAAAGTCTTATGGCCTGGGGGATGAAACTGTCTCTGAGCCTGGTGGTGCGGGCCCGGATGCTGCGGTACCGTCGGCCAGACGGCAGCAGGCAGAACAGTTTATGGCTGGGGTGATAGGGATCTTTAATGATCCGGTTGGCCTTCTTCCTACACCGCTGGGTGTAGAGGTCCATTCAAAACACCATTGCATTGTGTATCAAAAAATACTGAATCTGGTTCAGCCAGAGACTGTATGAAGATGGACGACATGACAGCTCCTATAAAGTGAAGCCAAATGATCCTGATCGCCCTCCTGGTGGCTGGCTGCGGCATTAGTCATAGACCTTGCAGTTGCATTGACAAAACTAAAAAGTAAAAGAACATGTTAAATAAGTTTTTCTCAAAGAGAGTTTCTGTCAGTTCTAATGCCACTGATGAAAGTTCAAGTATTAGTTTTTTCTATTAGGTTTGGTTTTAATTAGTTATTTAATGCTATAAAAAGGGTTGAAACGTCATGATTGACATCTAAAGCAGTTGCTCAAGCGTGTGTATCAGTGGGACCTGAATACCGTGGGTCCACATCATGATCACTGCAGCACCAAATGACGTGGACGATGTAAGATGGCGGCACCCATATCTGGGATATTCTAGCTTAATTTTAGTAAAACGGGACGAAGTGAAGAGGGATCATCCTTCTTTATAAACATTCTATAGGTTCAGCCTGTAACACAAGTTTAGCTTTTGCTGCAATGCAACTGTCATCAGACAGGGCCCACATCCCTGATGGATAACTTTAAACATGAATGCTGTATTTCTGCCATTGACCTCAATGTTATCGCGAGACAAAACAGTCGCCGCTTTGAAAAGTAAAATCCTGTCTGTGAGTATTAAAAACTCTTGTGTTTTGGCATCTAACAAGTGTTTGAACACATTCATCTGTTCCAGCATTGTAAACAACGCGCCCTC